>NC_069735.1:9953453-10253453 GCF_027358585.1 Pangasianodon hypophthalmus | reverse complement strand
TGAGTAAGGGGTGAGGTTGGGGCACAGTTTGGTGATGGTAGTTTTTGGGGTTGGGGTAGCAGCGGTTCTGGTTGTCTACCTGTCGCCCTCTCTGCTCCTGAAGTAGTAGTTCCAGTCGAAGGCGCTCTATCCGGACAGTGTGGACCTGATAGAACAAGCCCAAGGACTGTACCACCATGGCAGGATAATAAGGGCGAGTCAGGGTAAGGGTGGGTGGCATAAGGCCGGGATGAGCGTAGGATGAGGAGGAGGAGGATGATGATGATGATGACCAAGAAGCAAGAAAGAATGAGCAACAGTGAAATAGAGTAAGTGGAATACGAGGGTTCAGTTTTTCACCCTACTTGATCTTTCCTACTCTACGTTCACACTAGAAAGTGACATAAAGGATCATTCATTCTCTATAGAAGTCAGTAAAAAGTAACAAATCACACAGAGATTTTTTTGCAACTTTATGCAAACGAAGCCATAATCCAACTATCTGCAGTAAATTACTTGCCGTGGGCAGTTCTCAGAACTTTTAGTTCCTACTTAAGCTTAATTTCTATGAATGTCAATTTCAATAAAGCTTGTATTAAGAAACATGGAGGATAAAGTTAGAAATGCTACTGCAGCCCTCTTTCCACAGCAGGTAAAACCAGAAATTCCGCAAGCTTCATCATCGCCAAATAAAAACAGTTAAACTATGTCTTTGGTTTATAAAGACGTTTTTCCTCCCAACATACAGTATAGCAGAATTATACATGATAGATGACATTTAATGATAATAATTTGGTTATTATAAATTTATTAAAAGATCAAAAAGTACATGTTCACAGTACACACTACTAAAAAAAAAAAAACAAAAGACCTTAAAAGCTTAGCTTTGAACGACTTGTCACCTTCTAGTGTGGACACAGGATTAGAGTCTAAACTCTGGCATGAGAAATGCTATAAATTTTTCAGCTGAATATCTTTCTGAGGAGGAATACATTTCTAATAAACTTGTGAAGAATGTCTCAAGTCAGAAGTCTGTATAGACAGTATCTCATAATGCTGCATATTACTCATCCCTTAGCCTCTCTCACACACACCTGCATTAACAGAGGAATACAGAATAAAGAATGTAAGCAATACACCTAAACTCTGTTATCTTGGAGGCCTGTCTGTCTCCATTCAGGTATCTGTACATTTATGTAAATGTGTGTGTGTGCTGTGTACCTTCAGCTGTGCATTAAACGCATCTATCTCCAGCAGTTTGGAGCGTGTCTCTTTCTCCACGGCTTCCAGCTGCTCGCGGAGTTGCTGTCTGGTCGCCTCCTTCATCTCCACAGCCTTCTGCAGGTTGGACAGTGAGTCCCCTAGAACGCCCACACGTACACTGTTACGACAAATAAATCTACTGGACTTCTGCTATTAAGCTTTTACAATAATCACTTGCCATATTCAGGTTCGTTCAAAGCTAAGGTCTTTAAGGTCTTTTGCCTAACTGAAGTCATAGTTCTCAATAGGTCAGATATCAGTCTTTTAACTATGAACTTTTCAACTTATAAGAGCAGATAGAGATGCCTCTGAGACATTAAGAGGAATTAAATGATCTTACTATGTAGGCTGTTCTGCTGCACCTGCTTCAGCTGATCATTCAGACACTGTTTATCAGGAATCAGCCTCCCCAGCCATTGCTGAGACTCCTACACAGAGAGACGGGGAGGAAACAGAAGAAAGGAGAAAAGGAAAAGGACATAAAGAAAGGAAACATGAATATTTGAGAGTAGTTGAGGAAGGAGCATAACCAGCATGCAGAGATCGAAATCAATAGGATTGAAATTCTGAAGCCTCAGTCTGGCAGCATGAAAGAAAAAAATAAAAATACATAAAAGTGCATTACTAACAGACAAAACTAAACCCACAAAAAAAACAACACCACGGTGAAAGCCTGCAGTGTAGCTTGCACAGTAAGCTGGGGGCCTGGGTGGAGTGAGGTACCTGGAGCTGCTGCTGCAGTGTGGTGATCTCAGCGATACGGAGCTCCCGCGTCTTATTAGTGCTCTCAATCTCCTGCCTCTGAGTGGACAGACGGAAACGGATGTCCTGCAGCTTCCCTTCCAGCTGAGACTTCTTATCATTCTAAAGAGACAGAGAGAGAAAGAGAGAGAGACACAGAGAGAGAGAGAGAGAGAGAGAAAGAGAGAGAGAGAGAATGAAAAGATGAAAACATCATTCAACATTCCCTCTGATCCAAACCTTCAAAAGAATAGAAAATAAGAATCAATTAACCCTTACACACACCTTTAAATCAGTTAATGGTGTGTGTGTGTAAGGGGTTGTGTGTGACATTACCAAAGCCTCCAGTTCAAACTCCAGGGTTTTCTTGCGCGCTTTGAGCAGGACTATGTTCTCCTGTTCCCGGTTTCTCTGTGTCAGTAGCTCCTGTCTGCGGTTCCTCTCCCACTCCAGCTGCCGCTGCCGCTCCAGTTCCCGCTTTGCGGCCTACACATATAAAAACAACTGCACTGACCTCATGATATGGAGTATGGCAATGTTTTTTTCAACCTAATGTTTATCAAGTGCATCTCTATTGCCTGTATGAATACCACAGACATGAAGTGACTCGTTTCCTCTCTTCTGAGAACAGAACTGACAACCTGTTTACTCAAAACCCACTTACAATAGTTAAGTCTGTGTGATTGATTCTTTCAGGGATGTGATTACTCTTACTGAGGGAAGGAGCTTAGTTTCAGTCTGACTGCACATGGATACATGTCAAAGTCATGCCATTGGAGACACAGTTCTTTCTGACACCTCTTAAGAAAATATGCCGTAACCACTGCAGGAATGCAGGAAAGTACAGTGTAATTGTAAATACTTCAACAGTAGCACAAAGTTCTCAAAACTAACAATGAATAGGCAATTTGTTATTGTTTCTCACAGTATGTTGTCATCTACTGTTTCAGTACTGTTCTTATTTAAGAAAATAGGAAGTCATGTTAATTTTCTGTTTAATCAGTCCAATACAAAGACCCTGAAGCATTACCAGAACATTTTTACACATACTGATGCTTGGAGATTATTTGTCTGAGTATTTCTTTAACCTGCCAAGAGGAACAGCATCAGAAAGAATTAACAAGAATCACCCTAAAACAGAAGACCTACTTCCCTTCTGTCCAGCTACTGTACACACAGTACCCACTGCTCACCTCTCTCCTCTCGATCTCCTTGCGCCGCTCCTCTTCACGCTGTCTCTCCAGCTCCCGTTGCTTTTCCAGCTGCTTCTCAAGCTCCTGTTGTCGACGCCGCTCCTGCTCCTGGCGTTCTCGCTCCTTGCGTTCCTGCTCCTCGCGCTCGAGAGCCGCTAGACGCTCCTGCTCCTTACGCTGCTGCTCCAGCAGGGCCTGTCGCCGCTTCTCCAGCTCCAGGTTGCCTCGCTCAAAGTTCTCCCGCTTCTTGTCCTCAAAAGTGACTGTAGAGAAGAGAGCGATGGGAAAGTGGTTTAGGGAGACCATGACTTTTTTTAAATAGATAAACTGTAATGTTCATATTGCTTAACCTTAAAGTATCTCTGCATGTGTAATTTAAATATCAATGTACACTTTTACCTTCTAAAAATATGTACAGATATATCAATATGCATGATATGCATAGGGGTCATATTAGAGATATGCAACCCTGTATGTTTGAAAGGACAGGTGATGACCTGGAAGCTTTTTATCTGGCTCTTTCTCTTCTTCTTCTGCAGACTCTTCCTGGACTCGCTGATCTGTAGGATGTATGCTGGTCATACTGACACCACTTCCAGAACGCACCCTCCTACCCACACACACACACACACACACACACACACACACCCACACACACCAATTAAAACAACATAACATCACTAACATCATAATAAATTATAAAATTACTTATTTTATAGCTTTGCATAATCTACAGACCACAATAACCTAAAAAATATCAACCAAGGAACCACTACAGATACTGTTTTTGTTAAATATACATTCTCAGATTTTAATTCAAACCATACTGTTTGTCTAAAGAACACATACAGAGAAGCCTTTAAATTCTCAAACATGTCTAAATTTGTTATTTACATGTAAAATGATGTGTTCCTTTCAGGTGATGACTCTGACCTGAAGGTCGGGGGAAGAAGTTCAGGTGGCAGCAGAGGTGGGAGGGGCAGGCCAGACATGGCCATGTCAATCAAGTGCATAGCCAAAATGAACTCCTCAGCTGTGAGCTTTCCGTCCTGGTCAATGTCCGATAGGTTCCTACAGCAACCACACAGTTAGGGTACAAAATTAAGTGTTAAAAAAAGTTAATTTACATACACTAATATATAACCATTTTGCCCTTTTTGTTTTAAAGCTGCAGTATGTCATTTTATTGTTTAAAGGTAATGTAGTAGCATTATCAACAGAGGAAAAAAAATACATGGCTGCAGATGAAGAACAGATAGACACACACACACACACACACAAGAGGGGGGAAAAAAACAGATGTAAAAAGCTGCTGAGCTGACCGAGGTCTTGCAAAGCAGGAGTCTATCATGGAGGAGAAATTGCAGAACAACAACATTTGGGTAAGACACCATCATTTAAATGTGCCTTGCCTATTACCTGAGGACTTGGGCTAATGTTAGAAGTCTGGTGATATGCTACTTAGCTGCTGGTTAGATTGTTAACTCTGGTGCTAATGGCACTCTGACTAAAAAAAGAAGGGGTGAGTATAAATAAATCAGCAAGATGTGCCACCCCTGACCTTGACTAAATTCATTTTGTAACTAAATTATCTCAGAGTAGACATTATGTCATTAGTTTATTCTGAAGAAAAAAAAAAAGCATTCATCAATTTTCCCCACGGCCCTTCAAGTGGTTTAATGTTCTTAAATAATCCTTTAAATGTAGATTAATTTAATGATTCATAAAGTCAACGGGAGCATGCAGTGCAACTGACATTACAATATAAAATATAATGGATGGATATAATCTACTCTATATATAGTCCTTCAAATACTTCTGAGCAATGCATTGTAATTCCCCCTCACCAAATGGTAGCCAGCTGGGCCTGTGGTAGACTGGACTGCATGAGAATAGTTCTAGCCTGTGGTCCTGAGAAGAGGAGAGAGAGGGAGAGAGGGAGAGGGAGAGAGAGAGAGAGAGAGAGAGAGAGAAATTAAATGAGAGCCTGACAAATGTTGACTCTGGTGTGCTCTAGTGTGTCCTCCTCACTTCACTGACTCATCAGAAGGGTTGTAGAGCAGTTACACACACAGCAAAGAGACTTTCATGTTTAGTTAACCACATAGCAAATCACTTAGGAAAATGGCAGAATGAAAATTCTTAGCATTCCATTCATCATTTCACTACACGACTCTTTCATAACATGGACTATTCAAACTGAATGTGACAAAACCACTGGCCGTGTGGTACCTGTAAGATGGCCGCTCATCATCTTGTCATGGCTGTTGAAGAGTTGGCGATACTTTAGCCGTGACGACTGGGGCACGGCCCAATCAGTGGGTGCAGGGGCCGCAGGAGCACTAAAATGAGAGAATAGAGGATTCAGAGGATGTTTGCAAGTGTGAGTGTTCACCCGCATGTTGAAAGGAGGCTCACCTCGGTGTCTCAAAAGACTGGCCTTTGGGAAGTTTGGCACTGGTGCGGCTGAAAGAAGAGCTTTTGTTGGCTGAGAGAACAGTGGAAAGAGAAAAAAAATCAGAAGAGGAATACTTTATCCAAAAAAAACTAATGTTGCTAATAATGAACAGATGTTTGCAATGGACTAGCTAGCAATACATCATGATAACTGGTAGAGTTTCCACAGCAGCCTCTCACCTGGGTGTGAAAAGCCTGATATGGGCTGCATCATCGAAGGGGCTCCATTGGCCATAGGAGGTACAGGAGGAGTCACAGACGACACCAATGGGGGTGACATGCCCATCCCTGGTACCCCAGGAGGAAGAGGTGGGAGGGGCATGGGTGGCACTGCTGGTAAACCTGTCATGGGGCCGATACTGGGCATTCCTAAGAACAGCAAAGTCCACAGACAAGTCTCAGCTGAACAGCAATTCCAATAAAAACATTAACAAGCCTTCTCTTTCCCCACAACCAGCCCCAGCGTTTCTATTCAAACTATATATAGCTCAAGAGTTGCCATATGTTTGAAATTATTTTACTATTACAGGTCTAGGAACACTTTTTAAAAATACAAACTGCACCTTTAAAACATCTGCCGAGTTACCTTGTGTTAAAATAGTAGCCAAACACCTCAAAAACCCCTAAAAGACCTCTGGATCAACATTAAACCACACAAGGAACCATATTTAGCCTGGAAAATGTGCTACATATCAAAAGCAGGACCGTTTTTATACTGCACCGCTTATAAATCATGCATAGAGTATCACAAGTCATTAAGCTAAATTATTCATCTGTTAAGATGGTAATGACTCATCTCTTTAGCATGCTGTTACCAAAAGGAGCTGGAGGAGGTAAAGAGAGAGGCGGCTGCTTCATGGAAGGGGGCAGGGTCGGGGGCAGCGGGTGGCCTTGCAGCTTCAGCTTGATTAGCTTCATGGCGATGGAGAACTCGTGCATATCCATCTTGCCATCGTTGTTCATATCGGCTAGAGCCCTGAGGTACAGAAAAGCATTTAGCAAAACCGGCTTATGGTTGCTTTCAATATTCATTTATCAATAAACTGATAATGAAGAAGACTGAAGATGTACGAACTCTATTAAGAAGTGTCAAGGTGAGAACCGTGTTACAAAAAAACTACATCAGAATTTTTACAGACCTTTCATCCATAAAAACAACAGAGGAGTTAGAGGCTTCAAGGGCAAAGACAAGTATTACAGGCCAAAATGAAGTTACATATAATAATAGTTCAATGACTGTATTGAAATAATGGCTGCCCAAGTAGTTTGAAGAGATTGTATGAACACGTACCATATCTGGGCCAGAACAGGGGCAGGTAAGCCTGACTGCAGGAAAAAATTCTTGGCCTGGTCACCTACAAAGAAACAAACTGAATGTTATAGCATTTATTACAAGAACACAGAAAGCAAATACAGTTATCCAGGACATGGTACTAAGGTCAGAACAATATAAGCATGTGACTCGAAAAAAAAAAAAAAAAAAAGATACATAAAAAGCTTTAAGCAAAAATGTGCCACCACAGCTTTTAAGCTCAATTATGATGTGAAGTGTGGAAAACTATATAACCACGCACGATTTCTACATTGATATAAAAGTGCCTTGGCATTACAAGCAGGCTATGAATCAAGCTATCCACCCACCAGAGCTTGTGTAACCACAGGCAGAGAGACAGCCTGGTTCTTTTCAGTTGTGTATTCATTCAAGGTCTTGGTCTTTTTCACTAGATGTGAGAAACTGTCCCAGAGTTCCAAAAATGATTCATGATTCAGAGTAAATGTTCCACAACTCTGAAGAATTAAACTTTGGGGTTTACAGTATGTGTGAAATAGTTTTTGACATAAGAGGAAAAATCGGGGCAACACTGTTGCTAGGCAACTGGGAAATATGAAAACAAAAATTTAGCCAGGTAGCACATATTAGTGCTTAAGTGTATAATACAGACAATCTGAAAGCACAGAGACAGTTCAGAAAAAAAGTGCAAATTGTCAGGAATATTAACATTTTTCTCAGATGAGTTTGTAAATTCCTTATTCTTAAACTTCTTTGTACAACTAAAGTTACACTATAATTAGACTTAACAAATTATCTGCGTAGGCCCATGTAGAGAAAATCCAAATCTGTCAGAAAAATCAGAACGTAATCAATACCACTAGAGTGAACCTTTCACATGGAATATTACCATAAACATGGTAAACATAAGCTCATCTGACCACAACATTAATGTAAAAATAACAGGAAAAATGTTGTACTTTAAATACTTTAAAGATTTTATATCTTGTACAATTTCTCAGTAATATATCAACAAGTCTGAGGGAACTGTTGCTGTTTATGAAATTGTGTCTTGTTTCCAATGTCACTGTGCCGGTGTTCAACTCCTACGCTTCCAGTTAACGATCTATTACATCACTTTATCTCAGAAATGTTCCTGTTGTGCACAGTTATAGGAAAATAATTACGGATGGGGTGGTGTAATGCAGTCCGATGTGAAGCAGAGTTACAGCTACCTATAACCTATGTTTTATTCCTCTTATACCAAAGCAACTTGCTAATGATTATGATTTTATTATTTACACACCATACATTTGAGTTACATATAAATGAGGTGCAGTCAGTCTGTAACTGGAGACTCCTTCCAAAAATATTAAATAATTGTCTCCTCACAGAAAAGTTCATCAAGTCCATTTTAAATTTTTATATCTGTTTATTATTAAACTTTAATTATTTTGGGCAATGAATGAGTTGCTATGGAAACAATAATGCATTAAAACAAGCACACTAATATAAGCCTGTGGTTTGCCGTGCTCATTAGCTCTACTGTCCAAGCTGCCGTTACAGAAAACACTTTTTGGCCAGCTCTGTGGTATAAAGATTTACAGTATATGTTTCATATTTATGATAAGACAAACAGAAGGGAAACATCTGAGCAGGCAGAACAAAGCGACTTTGCTTTGCCACAGCTATGAGTTGAGTGTGCTGAGGGTCAGTTCCCGATCAAAACTCCGATGCAAAAACTCCAATGATGTGCAAGAAATCGTCACATAACACTTATATATAATACACGTATATATAATACACAGGAGCTCAAGGGTGTGTATGCATGAGTATGAAGGGAGATGTGCTATTTTCTACCCTGACAATAATACTTGTAAAACGAAGATGAATGAACTTGGTGTGTGTGTGAGCACATGTTCATGACACACAGACAGACAAACTCTCCATCCTACTGCAACAGGATGTGTCCTCGACCTCTGTCTGTCTGCTCTTTCCCGCACAAGTAGACAGAGAGCGCCTTTATATTCCTCCAAAAGCTAACACCAGCCTCTCCCCTCTCTCGGCGTGGCTGAGTGTGGGCCGGCAGCCATACAGCAGCTCTCCAGCCAACACAAAGGAGATCTATCCTGCACTGGGGATCACCGTGAGGTCAACAACCTCTACTTCAGCTACAATCTGCTCAGTTAGCAGTGCTTACTCCAACAATCTACTATCATCATAGAATGTGAGACTCATCGTTATTACAGTACCGCTTGGCTTTTAATTAGAAAAAAATGATTTGGCAGTGAGCCAGTTAATGTAACTATGGAAGTGGTGATAATTAGTGGAAATGGAATTACTATGCTCCTAGCAGAAGTACATACACGAATATGTTCTTGCAGATTAAAAAGGAGAAAAAAATAACTAACACCTTTTATTTCAACTGTAATTAAGTCAGAGCAGTTAAAATCTGCTAAATTTTAAAGGAACTGTTTATCAGTTTTAGAGCCATCTGCTGGCTGTCAGGGGAATGCAACTGCCATGAAAAAATAAAATTATAAACACCTCCCTTCCCCCCAACTGACCCTGCAGAGATTTGAGCAAAGATCATTTCTGGGCTGGAAAAATAAATAAAATCTGAAAAAGAAATTAGCCACATCCACTGCAAGGCAATATTAAAAATAGTTTTCAGGCTCCCAAAAAAAGCGTTCACCCTATCGTCTGGAGATCACAAGTTCAAATCCCGACGATGCCAGAGCCAAGAGAGCAAAACTGACCACGTTCTCAGGGCGGGGGGGGGTTTGGTGGGGAAATAGCATAGTCTTTATCCCCATCGATCACAGCAATACCATAGCCAATCATGGGCATCTGTGAGCTCATGCATGCAGAAGAAGGTGGATAGTGCTTTCCTCTGAATGTGTTATGCCACCCTGTGACACAGCATGAGCAGCAGCTCGAAAAGAGGCGGTTGGCTGACTTCATATATCTCCCTCCTGGATTGGTAGCTGTCGTATGATGGGAATTAGCCTATATATGATGGGAATTAGCATAAATATGATGGGAATAAGCCTATATATGACGGGAATCAGCCAAAACTAAATAATAGTTTCTAAATTAAAATTGGGAAAACATTGCAGGTTTCCAGCATCATGGATTATCTATGAATGGTAAATCAGATCCAACTCGTTAATAAATGAATAAAATCAATCGGGATAGTTCAGTCAGCAACCGTCGCTTAAACTAGAAAGCTTGTCTTCAAGTACTCTATCAGTGTCCTAACACTAACACTATATCAAAATGTGGCCTGAATTTGCATATTTTTTTCATAATATTTTGCATATGTGCACCGGTACTTAAAACAGAAAACAGGAAAGCCAAGCTGACCCAAGACCCTATTTTTCAGTTAATAGGATTTGACCAAAAATGAAGCTGGTCCCAGATCAGAATATAAGGGCTCTGTGTACTGATGAACAGGAAGCTGTGTGTTCTTGACAGATTAACAGCCAGGATGTTCATTTTTATCATGAGCGGGAAAACTGATAAATTTGGTAAAGGGACAAGCAGTGAAATGATGTTAGGGAAATACTTCAGGATGAACTTTACTGACTGCTTTAATAAATGGACTTGGTTTTGCTAAGGAGTGTTTGCTTTTAATACCAACAACGTCTTAAATCAACTTTGGGTCACAAGTATATTCTCCAATTATTTATTTATTTAAATGTACAAATTTACTATGGTGCACTTTCAGTTTACAAGGCTTTTACAGTTTGATCTATGACAAATTTAGTGAAATACATTTATACACTCACTGACCACTTTATTACGAACCTTTATTACCTGCTCACTCATGTAATTATCCAATCAACCAATCGTGTGGCAGCAGCGCAATGCATAAAATCCTGCAGATACCGGTCAAGAGTTTCAGTTAATGTTCACATCAAACATCAAAATGGGGAAAATGTGTGATCTCAGTGACTTTAACTGACTTCAGCAGTGGAGGATCACATCGGGGTCCACTCCTGTCAGCCAAGAACAGGAATCCGAGGCTACAGTGGGTACAGGCTCACCCAAACCGGACAGTTGAAGACAGTTGGACAGTTCAGTCTTCAACTGTTCAGCAGTTTCTGGCAGCAACAACCATGCTGAGATCACATATTTACTCATTCTGATGTTTGATGAGAATATTAACTGAGGCTCTTGACCTGTAGTGCATCTGATTATATGCACTGCACTACTGCCACAGGATAACTGCATGAATAAGGAAGGGTACAGCAGTTTGTTTTGGTTTTGGATGTCATAATTTATATGACAAAAGATATACATATAGACAAAAGATATAATCTTTTATGTTAGATCTAATGTTTAAAATGATTTTTAGTCAATCTGTAAAAGAAATTAAACTAAATTTACACCGAGCCTAATGGGCTAATATGTGTGTGTGTGTGTGTGTGTGTGTGTGAACAAGTACAAACCTGTGATGAAGCCAGCAGGTGTGGGGGTCAGGCTATGGAACTGTTGATCATGTTTGGCTCTCTCGTCCACAGAGATAACCCACGTGTCCAGCCCCCCTACCAGACACACACACACACCTTAGATGAACTTAACTTAGGATGCATTAAATCATACACACTCTCGCAAACATACACCCACACCGTTCTGGGTGTGTAATGGCACTCACCTCCAAAGGGCGTGGGAAACTGAGCCATGATTCAGTCAGTTAGCTGCACCCTGTAACAATCCTGTAACACACACAACCAGAAATATTACTCTCCTGATTTCCATCCACTGCAGAGTCACTGCATTTTTAGCCACCACTCCATTTTGTTAATCGTGACTTATCCTGTAGGAACGAAGAGACAAGGTGACTTTAGAGGAAATTACTGCTTGCAAAATGAATACAAACACACAAATCCAAACTCTGTCTATAACTGCCATTTACAGTACAGCTTAAATCTTTCCCTCAATGCTTCCTGCTGTCTCAGACTCTGTGTATGTGTATGTGAGATTTGTGAGTGTGGTTTACTTTTTCCAACGCATCCAACACCCTTATGGCAGGCTCAAGTCCTGGGAATTTATTGGCAGAGCTCATTCATGAGCAGAAGTCGATACATTACTGGAAATGTAGATGGCTGTTCATCGCAGCTCAATTAAGGAGCCCCTGAAATTACATGTACAGGTCTCTTAGCATCATGGATACCAACACGATAGTATATCTAGAAAAAATATCAACCAAAATTTCTCATTTTAAAGTCATAGATTTAAATTTTTTTGATGACTCATTCAGTACTTGTCTTGTATTCATCCAACTAAATGCTCTCTAGAACGTGAAAGTCCCACCCCCAAGGATGGGCCTTGCGCTACAGTAGCAGCTCGTTAGCAGCAAAGGTGGTCTGTCGTTGAGTTTTTAGCTCTGCCTCTTCCTGCAGTCTATTCTCTTTTCCACCCAGACTACTCCTTTTTTTTTTTACACTCTTTTAAAATACATAATCTTTTTTTTTTGATTAGGTGGTGGGTGTGGCGTATCTCAAGCACTACTGGCTGCTGTGCAAATCAGTCAAGCACTTCAACATGCGGTCACCCTGACGTCGTGTTTCAAAAGGAAATACATCAACATCCAGAATCAAATCACAGCTCTCAAGCCATGGAGACTTTCAACATTACCATACAAAAGGAACATCTAGGGCCCAAGAATATTTCACTTCATTAAAAAACATATTAATCATGTGCAATGTTTCCAGCTTGGCTGTGACATTAACAAAGCTTGTGGTCAGGGAGAGGCAGAGCCGCAAGAGAACTTAAAGCTTCTTCCCTGCTAATGGCTGGACGATAATAACTTTAGTACATTAGAATTAAAAAATAATAAATAAACAGTGCTGCATTTGCAGTTAGAGTGATATCAATTTCTTGTTTTGCTGATGATTGTTTATAACATCCTTGCACTCATTAAGGAGCGCCTCACAGTTGACTCCACTCTTTACTGGGAGCTGAAAAGAACGTTCTAGAAAAATTATAATGATGATTTCTTACTGTACCATAATTAGAAATTCACCTAGACTATATGACTGTTAGGATGAGAAGTCAGCACTCGGATGCGTTCATATGCTCTGAGCAAAGGAAATGTTGGCCATGTTGACGTTAGACAACCGATTTTTAAAAGCATTATATTGAAAATGTACTGTTATGGTTCTTTTTTACTGCAGAATCACCTTAAAATCCACCATCTAGCCGAGTTTTTACGACTGCCACTGCCAGCAAGCAGTTCCCAACTGCACAGCTGATATCACCCACCCTCCTCCTTAAACCTGACATGGGGGAAAAGCTTGTTTTCCTGCCTTTTTTTTTTTTTAGGCTATTGGTTCTGAAAATATTTATGGTTATTTTTTAAAATGGAAAATCAAGAGCAGGGAAAAATCAATATCGCACACGCTCATCTCACATCTGCTGAAAACACTGAGGAGAAAAAAAAAAGAATGCATGTCTGGAAATTGTAGATATTCAGAAATGATGGAGCTGTTGGCTGTCGGTGCCGAGAATGAAAAGCAGAGAGCTCAGTCTGGGATGCGGTTTTTATGAGTGAATCACCAGCTGACTCCAATGAAAGCAAGCGGCGTAGGTGATGAACTGCTTGAAATGTAAACTCCAACAAATATATTACATGTGGGCTTTGCTCTACGTCACTTCCTGTGTAATGGCTGTTCATTCCAGTGCTTTGTATTTGAGCGTGAAATCATTGTGACAATTATGAAGGCGTTTCAGTTAAGTGCTAGCGAATCCTTTCCCAACTGGCAAGTTGTTTCCTGTTCTTATAAAAAGAGAAGACACAGAAAGAGAAATGTGACAAGAGAGACAAAAACCAAGGAGGACAGGGAGACAATAACGGTAAATAAAAGGTGGAAGGAAAGACAATAATAGGAGGGAATCCAGGAAGACTGAGAGCCACAGTCTGTTAGCAGTTATCTCCCAGCTGTGTAAACGCTGCCACAGTGCATGTACATCCACCCAGTTACTCGCCCTCACATTCTCTCTCTCTCTCTCTCTCTCTCTCTCTCTCTCATGCTGACACCCCAAAGCACACAGACCAAAATATTCCAATCAGTGCCAGATGCTCTCCCACTCTCCCTTTCCATGAAACCCCTACTCCTCTCTCTTTCTCTATTCTTCTCTCTTTCCCAGCAGCGCCCCTTTAAAACCCGGTCTGAAAGAATGCACAAGCTAATCCTGTCCGTATTCCTCCAGATTTGCGAATTGTCAGTGCGGTGTTTCTCACAGCATGCAACGATCACGAGGCCAAACTGCTGACGCGGTACTTTCTCCAGCTAGTACACTCAATTACACAGAGGAACAGGCAGCGTTTAAAACAACACAAAATGTGTACGTTTTGCACAATCGCTCAGCGTTGCTCCAGACAGAGTCACGCCCATCGTACCGCTCACTGCGAGTCATCCTGGGGCCCTTACAGGTCTGCTCAGCAAAAACCATAGTGACCATGTGACTGGCTGTATAAAACACTTCAAGCGCAATTTTCTGTTCCTTAAAGTTCAATGTGCTACATAAGAAAATCTGAACTGGTACTTAGGGGTTATCTTATGTCAAATAAATCCTCATGCTCTGTCTTTAAGTATCAAATTTCCCTTTGGTAATCCCTTATGAACTGTTAAATGCTGCATAAAGTGTCTTAACTCATGTCCCCTAGGATACATTAAGGTTATTAAGGTTAGAAACAAAAATGCTCTGAGTTGAAAATATGGCCAAGTTATTTGAGATGTCTGAAACTTTCACAATAGAAAAATCAAATGGAAAAAAAAAAAAAAACTGAATAAACGGGTGAATAAACAGTTATAGGAACATCACAAAATCAATCATCAGCAACAACTTTTATTAAAGTTGTTTGTAGAAATTTCTTTCAGCTAAAGCGAACTCAAAATTCCCACCAGACTTACAAACGATTCAGTACCACAAATTTTCTTCACTCTTATATGTGTATTAAATAAATGCTAAATCACCCATAAGTTGCATGTTCATGCCACAGCTGATTTACATTTAGTAACACCCAACAAACTCCATAAAAGGCAAAGCTCACAGTGAGCTGAAAACGTCAAAGAGACAACTAACGATAAAAGGGCACCTCCTAGGTGAGGCATGTGCTAAAACTTCCAGTAATGCAGCTCAGCCACTGCAGCACATCAGCAACTCTTCCTCCTCTTATACAGCACCATTTCTTTTGCCTTACTTGAATGGCTAGTTTTGTTGAAATTACTATGGAAGTTAACCTCGACAGTGTAATCCGTATATTAATTATGTAAAATTATACGAAATTAAGATGACTGATTGAGGTTTATATTAGTGATTATGTAAATTTGCACAAATTCAGGAGCTCATGCAGGATACGAATGTTTTTGTGAACTAACTGGATTTTCATTAATACAAAATTTCTTTCACATTTCTGTAAATGCACTTGCGATTGATTTACGAATAAATTCGTTCTTATTTGGTTTGATGACTGAGGCCCAGTAAGCCTGTGTCTAAAATATCCTTACAACTATATAATTTTTAATTCTACATAATATGTACATCAGTATAGCAATGTCTGATTATATTTTTGCCTAATTAATCTAGATTTAACTAATCTAAAGCCCAACCTTCAACCCATGTAATACAGTATTAATACAACACTTCCAAAGTAGGTAAACTACATAGATATAGATAGCTGTTTTTTTTTTTTTTTTTTTTTTACAGTTAGGAATATATTAATGCATGTGTGAGAAAGTTTTATTACTCCAGGAAATCATTGCGAGGTGTTTAATATGGAGAACTGTTGGATAGAGAGCTTGAAACCACACAGAGAGCATTCTGTTCTACTGATTAAACATGGCTGTAGTCAGTCTCTCTCTCTCTCTCTCTCTCTCTCACACACACGCACACAAAGCTCTATCAGACACTGCAGTGTGAGCGACGCTGTCACACTCATGGCTTAGCTGGCTCTTGTCATGGCCTTGCTAATGGCAGAGTGTGTGTGTGTGTGTGTGTGTGTGTGTGCACGCGCACACTCCGCTTTGAGTGTCTGACCTAGTTTTTCCCTGTTGCACTTTCTTCTAATTCTAATGAAGCTCTGCTGGGGACATTGCTCTTAACCACAGTGCTCTAAACAAAAGCTCCAAAAATTTATTGGTCTCAGATCAGCAGTTACAGCGAGACTACGTGTTTTGCGCAATCTCATATATCTCAGTCTCGCAGAAGGCTCCTCAGGATGACACACCCTGCTGCGGAGTGGAGAACCATGAGGTGATGATGTCATATCTCTGCAATGCTGCCATTGGATGAAGCAGTTTCAACAGGAACTATTTTAAATCAAATGGCTTCAAAAGAACACAAAGCTAGAGACTTAGTTTTTAATACTGTCATTTACACACTTTTCATACAGTTACTACTACACACTAATATTGCATGTAAATGTGAGAGGTCACACTACGAGGAAAAAAACAAAAAAAAAAAACAAAACAAAACACGGTCTCAAAGGTGTTCCTAGAAAAAAATAAATAAAAAATACACCCACCCACAATGTTCAGCAGCAAACATTAGTGGAGAGAAAAAAAAAAAAAGCTAAAAGTTTTTTTGAGAAATAATTTTTTACATTTTCAACACTATTCTAACACAAGTCATCTAATGTAATCAACTAAACGTACAGCCATGATAAACTGAGGCCGAGGTGGATGCTGAGATGTCAGCATTTTCAAAAACCATACACTTTTCTCACCCACACGAAAATAGTGAAAATGACGCTGGAAAGAGTTTTGGAAAAGATTCGTTTTCAGTGACCCAGAATATTGCTTTCATGTTGAACAAGAGGCAGAAAGAGAGAAAAAAAACAACACTTTCATAATATACATGTGGGCAGGGCCTAAAGAACTATATAGGCCTCTGCTGCATCACAACTCCTCAATTCAGGCATCATTCTACACCTACAGTGGTGTGAGACTATATAATCTTTAGCCCTGAATGTTCTGTAAGGAAAGTAGACCAAACCGAGTCATGAGATAACGCTGAAAACAGTAGCATTCTTACATTTAATATGTATGCAACAGAAAACTAGACTAAATGACTGACACCACAGGTTTCCCTGTAATAGTTGAGATACAGGGTCTAGATCAGAAAAAATGGTGTCTGTAGACAACTTTATTTGTTCCTATTCTAGGAATAAGCTGTTATGTAACATAAACTAATAAAAAAACTGTGCATGTAAACTTTTCTACTGTCTACTGCTCAACTAAAATAGTCAAGCGACATCACAAACACCTGGCATTTGCCATAAAACCTCATATATATGCACACTCCAGATTCTACTGTAACAAGGTTGACCATGCTGTTCTCAAAACAGTCTCCATTTACTATGACAGAGAGCGAGGACAGTGCTTCTTTCAAGTAGGAAAATCAACGACATGATGAGACAGGAGATTACTGCTGCATTTGACTAGAGGTCGTTACTCATAATTCCCAACCTGCGACCACGAAAAACCAAAGAAGAAACCCCTCAACTCGAAATTCCTACTCAGGAACTCGGGACAGTCTCCTCAACTCAGAGTACCTCGGGTTCAGCAAGTGACGCCAAATCAACATGGCTGCTCACAGCATCAGCAGTAAACAAAGTAGCACTTTTTTATCATCTATATATACAAGTATTTGCTTTAGATCCATCAACAAACAGACCTACTCGCTTGTTAAATCAATAACACTGACTATACAGTTCTGAGGAGGTTAATACACATCACTCACAGTTAGCTGGTTGCTAAGAAAAGACGAACCTGGAGGCACCCATGCTTTCTTCCCCTACTTTGCAGCATGAATACACGGAGGTTAAATTATGTAACGCCGAGATCCAGCTTCCCACTTCAGAGGTAAGTGGAATGTGGCATATAAATGTTAGCTGGATGAAGGAGACGGGGCTTCCAGGGAGTCAGTTAATATCGTAGAGTTAAAACACCTGTGCAACTGTCAATCATTCCAGATTTATGTGTCAACTGGCTCCTCTCTTTAGGTGTTTTTTGAGTGATAACTCTGTTGTTAAAATACGGTTGACAGGTCTGCCGACGGGGACATTAAAGAGAGTCAGTTTGCTAAGACAGCAAGTCCTCCATGTTTAGTTGGATGTTACTGAATGCATCATTCAGCGGCGTTCTAATTTCTAGCATCATTAGAGGCTATTGTGCTCTGGTTTACGTGCCGGGAGATTTCCCAGAGAGGGAGGATATCCAGCGTGCGTGTCTTCTTTCGTCTTCCTTAAATCTCTCAGACACATAAGCACTCAAACACTGAAACATAATAGATTGCAACAATCTAACCAGCAGTAGATAATTATGCAGCTGTAAGTCACAGTCAGATGTAATCAGTAATTCATCTTACAGCCACGGTGCGAGTTATACGGTAATGTCTTTCCTTGGCCAGTTTCACCACCTACAGGATTCAACCAAATGTGCTGAGCATAGGAAAAAACACAGACTCGCACTTCTGAAGGTAAAGAGTGGAATAATTAGAGAAGTGTCAAGCCACATAAATAGCTTTTTACTACTAGTTATAGATCCTGACGGAAACTTACCACTGACTGAAAAAGAAATAACACTGTCTTTTTTTCCAAATAAGCGATTTCGGAACTGAAATTTTGGGGCAAAAATGAAAGAAAACATTATTGATGAGCGAACTATTTTTAAAAAAAATCTCTTACAATTATTCTTTCAAAATGATTCAATTAATTCCATGATATTCTTAGACAAGCTTAACAGCCCTAGTAACGAATAAATGATACAAGGGCAGGTGGTGTAATTATGGGTACCATTGTTACAGTAGTAAAAGTTGAGCCAATGATAACTGTAATATGACCCACAGGTAGCATATAAATAATGAACAGCAGCATGACTGGGACTGATCCTTGAGGAACACCCTGACTAACAACAGCAGTGACAGACTGGAGTGTACTGTAAATGTCTGTAAGTAAGATAATTCTGTAACACCAATAGCTAAGAGACAGGAAGCGAGTTTATCAAGATAAACAGCAGAACAGAGATCAAGAATGAGGACAACATTTAGGGCACAATCATCTGTAGTTAGCTTAAACAGGCTTGACTTTCTTGTAGATTCAGATATTTGTGTATACACAAATGCATACACAATTGTCTCTACTTACATTTGGCAGGTTAGACCACTAAAGGTTTTGTGAAGAGTTTAATTCAGGCATATGCTGACTGCTTTCCCTGTGACACTGCTCACACAAAATAAATCGTCTAATTTGAATGTAGCCCAAATTTGTGGGATAGTGATTAAATGTTAGCAGGGTGTTAATACTTATAAGCCGATGCTGTTAGTATGCTGCTCGACTTGACTTGAGCATCTCTCTCTGCTCCCTGTGTCCTCACTAGCTGCTTGATGAGTACTATTTTTAGCTTAATAATGGTGCAGCATGGGGTCGGACAGTATAAGGGTATAACTAGCCTATCACTCTTGTGCATGTTTTTACAGAGAACTTCTGACATTAACACTCAGACAACACCAACTTGCCTCCCAGGTCCTTAGTCAGCAGTACATGTACTCTAACAACTGATTTCAGAATCTTTTTCCAGTCTTCAACTGTCCAGGTTTGGTGATCCTGTGCTCACGCTAGCCTCAGATTCCTGTTCTTAGCTGACAGAATTGAAACCTGATGAGGTCTTCTGCTCTTGTAGTCCATCCACCTTTAAGGTTTGTCATGTTGTTCACTGTGAGATGCTTTTCTGCTCACCACGTTTGTAAAGATTGGTCATTTAAGTTGCCATAGCCTTCCTGTCAGCTTGAACCAGTTTTGCCATTCTCCTTCAACAATTTCCATGAATATCACCATTTTGATTTATTAATTTATTCTTGGCCAAATTTTGGTATCAAGTTCAAAATCTTGGTATCATGACAACCCTAGACAAAATGCATCAACAGTCTGAATGGATGATTCAAACTTCACATTCAGAGCTGAGCAAGAACTTAGGAAAGACATCTTCCCAGAGGTCACCTTGAGCAATGAGAGTTCAACATAGATCTAAATCTTGTGCTGGAGAATGTTTGCCATATTGTGGAATCAATTAACACTGGGGTGCTGTAAGTGGAATACCAGAGAGACCAGCTGATAGGCACTCACAAACGCATGTCAATACCTGATACCTAGATGGATTATTAAAGAGCAGACAGGTCTCCTGTGCAGATATACACCCATTAGAGGCTAATATCCATCAAGGGCCTGACAACTCCATTGTATGCAGCAAAAACAGGTGCAGTGAATTCAGCAGATGTTCGTATGAATAATGGGTCCTCGACAAACCTACGGCTCTCTGTCTCATCCACATACACACCAAAATATTTAGACTAAATCCACAGTCAGATGAGTCATCTTTCACCACACTCTCGACAAGTAGCTGAGTGCATGTGAAAAGTACAGGTCTGAATTCCCGATCCCTACAGGGAACTCCTATGCTGTAACTCGTAGAAGAAAGCATCACTGCAAATCAGTGCAAAGTTCTTCTGCCTGATCACCTTTATCCTATCATGAAACATTTGATGGACATGGTCTCTTCCAGGATGTCCCCACCCCAACAGGGCAAGAGGGCTTACTGAACGGTTTGATGAGGATGAAAATAATATGCTATGGCTTTCACAGTTACCAGATCTCAACAGAATCTCAACCACCATTATTATTACCACTTGAGGGAGGGTCTTTTGGAAGAACGGTGCTCGTCGCTCCAGTACAGTTCCAGAGAATTGTTGAAGCTGTTCTGGCAGGTCACATGACCCGGAATCTACATTATATTGACAAATGTTTGTGGACACCTAACCAATCACACCCATACGTGTTTGTTGAACATCCCATTCCACATTTACTTGCCCACTGCTGTTATAATAAGCTCCAATCTTCCGGGAAGGCTTTCCACAAGATGTTGGAACGTGGCTGTTGGGAATTGTGCTCATTCAGCCACAAGAGCATTAGTGAGGTCAGGCACTGATACTGGGTGAGGAGCTCTGGGGTGCAGTCAGTGCTCCAGTTCATCCCAAAGGTGTTCAGTGGGGTTGGGGTCAGGGCTCTGTGCAGGACACTCGAGTTCTTCCACTCTAAACTTTGCAAACCATGTCTACATGGAGCTCGGTTTGTGCACAGGAGGCACCGTCATGCTAGAACAGATTTGAGCCCCTTAGTTCCAGTGAAGGGAAACTGTAATCTGAAGACAAATATGAAGACATTCTATACAATTGTGTGCTTGTGTGCTACTTTTGGGCAACAGTTTGGGGAAGAACCACATGTGTGTGTGACGGTCAGGTGTCCACATACTTTTGGCCATATAACACAAGTGTCACTCCAAGTTTGTGCACTTAAACACGAGCAGGGTCACTACACGAAAGTAGAATCAACACTTACGCTTTATGCTTCCTCTGATCTATGATCAGTATCACTTCCACTTCTTGAATGGCTTAAATTCCTTTCATAAGCATAAAAGCCTCTCTGCTGTAGCAGCAATATAAACATTAACCAGATGTAATGTGACAGTGTCCTTATGAGGCCATGAGTCTGCCTGTGCACAATGCTATAGCAAGGTTACAGTCACCGCTGAATGCACACACACTTGAATGTGTGAAGATTGTGTTCAAGGTTGTGGGGGCTGTCCACTGAAACTCTCAGCTTATTAAAGAGAGAACACCAGTTGTTTTTTCCAAACTGGTGTGCAAAGGGCAGAGACATTAGTGTACTGTCTCAAAGGCAGAAATGCTCTAGAGGGAGGGTGAGGTTGATCCAGAGCAATAAGGAACAAAGACCCCGCACCCCCCACAGCAGCCCTGTCATCTGTCCCACCTAAATAGAGCTGCTTTATCTATTCCTCCAGACCACAGCGCTGCTGAATTTTGCTCAGGATGAGCAGGGGTGGGAATGAGATGAAAACAGAAAAGGACTGCAAGAGATAAGGACCTGTGCCTTTCAGCAAAGACCTGGGACATTGAGCAAGCTGGACTCCCCGGGGTTACAATCTCAGACAGATGGGGATTCAAAAAGCCTCACTGGCATGAAAAACCTTTAATCCAATAAAGTGGTTATGGTGTCACAGTTACACACTTAGTCATAGTGTATGAGCTGAATGACACTTTTTTTTTTTTCCAATCACTAATTCAAATGCATTTCAGTCTATTGCCATTGATCAGGGCTGGGCATTATGTAAAGAATAAAACACTTCAGGAAATGCTGTTATTGGAAAATAACAACAACGTAATGTGTTCCCTAAGTGTTTTTCCTCCTCTTATACCACAGCAACTTGCCAATCATTTCAATTTTTTTTATTTATTAATGAATTACAGTCAGTTTCTTTCATCACTTACATTTTAGTAGCTATAAACAGTTGTTCACTCACAAACCTCTCTCTCTCTTTTTTTTTTTTAATAAGACAAAAACACAGCTTGTCGTGTTACAGAGAAACCAGAAAGTCCTGAAAGCTTTCCTGTGGCAGAAAACTTACTGCTGCTACAAAGTGCTGACACTGGAGACTCCTTCCATAACTGTTACGTAAATATCTCATTATTTGTTAAATAATAGCATGTTTTCTTAATCTTAATACAAGTCCCTGCGAATGAGTTCTTACTATAGAAACAACAATATATTAAAATAAATGCTTTAATATAAACCTGCGGTTTGAACAGCTAGCACTACTGTCAGAGCTGCTTTTAATAGAAAATTAATCAACACCTTCTGACCAATCAGACTTGAGAATTTAAGTGTTGTATAAGACGATACAAGTATTGTGATAAATCAGACCACAATACACTTTTCTGAAATACCGTGCCACACTATATTTTAATAACATTATTTATTATTATATATTTTTTAGATTTTATATTTAAAATGGTAATTGGTTAATTTAATTACATATTTCTTTTCTTTTTTTATTTCAATGGTAATTTATTTTGTCAACATAAATTAAAAAAAATCATCCAACAATTTTTTTTTTTAATAATGCAACAGTACTGTTTCGCTGGCAGTTTGTTAGCAAACCTATATACTGCGATATACACTGTGTATCATAGAAACGACTTCCGGTATTGTGATGTGATATTTTTTATCTTATTGCCCATCCCTAAACTCAGTGGTCTACAAAGCAAACATTTTGTGCTGCACTGCTAAGGCATGGCATATTACAGCCATATTTGATGTTTTCTTTTCTTTAGCATTTCTGTTCAGTCGTTTGTGACATTAATGAATAAGAACAAAATGTTTCTAAACACAGTGCTCTTGCCGCGAACTTCACCTTGATGCGCAGGACACAACTCAGTTGTGGTTGTTAGCGCGCTGAACTATTTTCAGACTGCACAGCCTCCATGATAATAATATTACAGTAATACATTAGTAGCTAAATGGCAGCGGGTGGTGACCGCAGTGAAACTTGATGTCCTACTTCAAAACAGCTTTAACCAGCTGAATAGGAGTAGTTTGAGCATAGAACTGGAAATGTGAAGAATCTGACTGCCACCATCACTTACCACTGTATCTTACAACACACAGAGATGAATGCAAGGTCAAAAACGTGGGTCATTTATCTGCAGTAACTACTAGGTCCTTCACAGTGAAATTTTGGATAACGATTAACTGTCACATATAGCAGTGTTTAACTGTTTTCTGTTCAAATTCATGACATAGACACGACAAATAAAAATGAACCCCGATATACAGAACACCTTTTACTGAAAGACAAAAATAGATTGTTGGAAAATATAAAGTTACAACTGCACAGTGCTACACAACAAATCACACTTACAAACAGTACTGAGATTCAAGGTTTTAACAGATTATGATTGCCATGTTTACTGACTGTTTATTTACACAGGAAAATATGAAGGAGGCTAATGATTGATGGCGATCACTTCAATCATGATCATGAATAAGAACAGAGATGTGGTAACCTAATAACAATGACAGGTCTATTAACTACTGTATTTATTTATTTAAGAAAGCCCTAGCAGGCTATAAAATAGATAATAATAGTAAATAGGGATAGGATACGGAGTATCATTATTGTGAATGACACTGGCTGGATTTTTACGAGATCAGATTTGCTTCCCAGTCTAATCCGCTGACGTGCTTTATCCGGTGAACATGTGTGCCGGTGAATCACATGACACATACCATGTACATGAACGTAGGACACAATCTGTCTTAAAGCACGTTGCTGCCTGAGAGTCAGTTCATGTCACTGTTCGGTATCAACCAATATTCAAAGGTCTGATACTGGTGTTGTATTAAAAAAAAAAAATGGAATTGACATGTCAGCGATACTGTGGCACAGCATGATGTGTTGCCACCTCACAGTTCCAGGGTACCAGGTTTGATCCCAAACTCAAGTTACTTGGGTTTCCTCTGGGTTCTCTGCTTTCCTCCCACCCCCTAAAAACGTGCATAACCTGCCCCTCGGTGTGAATGTGTGTGAACGTGTGTGTTCGTGGTTTCTTGTCCAGGGGAAAGGCTCCTCCTCCATCACGACCCTGACTAGGATAAAGCATTACACATAACTTATATGTATATAAGTTATAGTGTTTTTAATTAGGCTGTTTCTATTTCGGCTTAATTAAGTGATATTTTTTACATTAGTTGTTGTATCGTGAAATCAAACTGTCAAACTGTAACACCTCTATGATCAGATGGAGGCTTGTTACAGTGTCTCGGTGAGTCATGGTGCATGATCAGACACCTACCACACTGGTGAGTTTTTCAAAATGCCGACTAAAATGCATTTTCTGTTATTACCATCCACCTGTAAATTTTTTACCGATCAAGTTCCTTACTCTGCTGGTTCATTCCTTTTGTGTCCAGTTTCATCTCACAAAAAATTTCACAACCCCCTTTCCCTTTCGATTTAAATTCACCAAATTTTGTTGTAAGCACAAATAATGACAATAAAGATTCCTCATCTAAAAACTTCTTATCGTATCATACTACAGTGATCTCTGTTTCTTGGCACAGGGGATGTGAATGCACAGAAAACCCTTTGGCTTTGTTTAATCTGCTACTGATGTAAACACGTTACGTTGCTACCTCTGCTACCACGCAGACCACGTTCTTAATTTTATCAGAAACCCACGGCATCGCACTAGACTAAAACTAAACCAAACCACCTATTTTTTCGGTGAAGTGGTGCAGCACACTGCCGTTCTAGTTGGATTTTTTTGGCATGATAAATAGCGACAGCGTAAGCGATTATATGGAAAAGTCGTTCTCAAAAATATCTTCTGAAGAAAGAAGAACAATTACAGGATTTGAGCTTGTTTCTTGTTATATATACACAAAGACACTTTTGGTAATAAAGTTTTCCTGTCACTGGCTTATGTGTTTCTAAATGGTTGATTAATACCGTGAAACTGTGATATGTTTAGTGTAGGCTATCACACTGTGTAGTTTTCAACCCTAATTCAATGAAACGTCTCCATGGTGATTTCCAAAAATCCCACACATCAGTGTTTTGCATGCATTAGTATGCACCGAGACGCCCAACCTTTGCATGAGACAGAATGTAAACTAGACTTTAAAGGTGCTTTAGCCTTTAAGATTAGCCTTTCGCCCCCAAAGATTAGATATCTAACGTTTAGGTGCGTTCGACATTTATTTTTTTATTTTATTAATTTATTTATTATTTTAAAGTGATTGAGCCCATTCCCACCCATATTCTCAATGCTCCATCCCCAGGATCTACAGTATCTATGAAATAGTGTGTATAAAATGACTGACAGGAGGCCCAGCCAAACACAAACAAGCATTCCGGCCCGGAAGTCAGTTTTCCAAACGGGTTTTCTCAGCGACTTAGTACACTTTAATTAATACCAGGATTTAATCCCTTGTTTGTGTAGGGTTTTATAAATCACGTTTTACATATCCTCCAGATAATTTGTACAAGTAAGGAACAAAACAATTCACCTAGTGCACCTTTAACCATGAAAACTCCCTGACGCACAAGCAGACAGATTTATGAACAGATTCTGATCATAACTACATTAAGCACAAACTAACTTTCATTCAGCAGCACACAGTACAGGGCAGAGCACAGCACAACTAGTCCCACAGACTCTCCCAATCAGCTACATGCTTTCCTGGCACTGTCACCAGTCCCTAATTATTCATAGCATGCTCTTCACTGGGTCAGCATGGGCGTAGATTAGATTAATGTAGTAAGAAGTGCTCCTCACTGGTGTGTTAGCCGCTAGGTACAGAGTTAGCAGAATCCCAGCTAAGGTCATGCAATGCTCAGCTAACGCTACACATAGCTAGCCTTCAACAACACAGCAAACAACACGCCTCAGGAACATTTCCCAAACCTACATGCTAAAGATGATCATCTAAATCTGATGAGGATGCAAAAAAAATAACATGCAGCTCCTAGCTAGCGTTAGCAGCTTTGCTCAGTTAACACACTCAAATAAATAAAAGAAAGGATGCATCTATGTTTATTTGATCATCACGACAACAACACGACACAATCATCCAACAAGACCGTTTTACGGTGTATTTGTCTCAACTTGGGTTAAATTGCTGATTTAAAAAAAAGGTTAGCTATGATGAGCTCAAATCTCTCACGTCCAAATCCTCTCCCCTAGCGCACTAAACAGTACGCAGAGGCAGTCCAGAGCTGTAGCCGCTAGTGCGCACTGCTTAGTGTGTAAGTATGCAGATGTAGCCGTAGCCTTAGCCATGTTACGCAGCGCGAGCGCCACTACGGAGATTTTCTCCTCACAACGACGGTAGCTAAGGCGCTTGTCAAGAAAAAAAAGAAAAGAAAATAAACGATACACGGCCCGAGAGTGAACATTTCTCTTACCTCATCGTTCATTTTCCATCTTATATCAGCTGTTCGTGGTGGAAATGAACCAAAAAATGCGCCGAGTCAAAAGAAACCCTTTTAATTGATGAAATATTTCTCTCTTTTTTTTCTACTCCCCGCTCTCTGCCCTGCAGCCGCCGGATGGCTTCACTACGCAATGTTGGAATTTCTCAAGTATCGCGAGATAGCGCGAGACCACGACGTCATTATCACCCAGGAAGGGAAATAGGGGTCTTGCAAAAAACAAGGTACTGTTGTATTTGTAAAGCTGTTATGCTTGTGTTATTTAGTAAATAAGTAAATATGCCAATGCTGGATGTTTGTTACACTGATTTGACATAGTCACTTGTGCTTTTTGTCACGTTAGCCAGCCGTTTCGGCGGTTTAACGGTGCATCAATACGGAGGCTGTATCCCAAATTGATGATTTTGGTATCTATAGTGCACTATACAGGCTATAGAATCGTTATTTTATACTTGTATAAGGATATAAAGGCACTGTGGATTCATTCAGGACTGTGAGAGTTCAGCCTAGGAGCTTGTCTTATTTGGTATATTTGGGTTTCCAAATCCAGTCCTGGATTTGGAAATCCCATGCAGAATCCCAGACCAGTATTTCACCACTAATCTAACTCAATGCCTCCATTTATCAGCTGGATCAAGTGTGTTAGAGCAGGAAATGGGCAGATCATGTGGTCAGCAGGATTCACTGGATTAATTGGATTAACTGTTGTTTCTCACTGAACCTTTTCAAACTTTTGCTAGAAATCCAAGATGAAAGGGCTGTACTGCAAGCTGGATGAAGCCAAGGAGCTGAAGTTTAATATACAGGAGACTGTGAGTATTGACAGCGCTGTGCACTGTAGCTAGGGCCCGTCCACGATATCGTGGACGATATACCGGTACAGTTCCTCCCCATGATAAGAATTTGTCATCCTGCGATATTAACGATATAGTTGATGACGTGTTTACGCTCCGCAATGTGGGCATCTCACACGTATAATGAGAACAAGCACGGCGGAAGGTGGAGTTCCAGCCCTAGACGAGGAAGAAGAATCAATCCCTGAAGAAAGAGCTTCATCTGTAATATGGAAGTGGTTTGGATACAGAAGATCAGATGTGAATCAGATGGCTCTTAAGACTGTACGCTGATGTGACCTGTGGCCAAAAAATAGTGTTGAATGTTACTATTTTCATATCGTCATTTATATCATTACCACAAAAAAATACCATGAAATATATTGTGATATAGTTTTAAGTCCATATCGCCCATCCCTAATTGCAGCACAGGTAGTTTCACATTAGAACAAGCCTCTTTACAGGTAACCCTACTGTATAGGTTACTTTGTAGGTATACTCCGTGTGTGTGTTCACGGTGTGTGTGTGTGTTCACTACTGTGTTTGCACTTGGATGGGTTAAATGCAGAGCACAAATTCCGAGTATGGGTCACCATACTTGGCCACACGTCACTTCACTTCAATTCACTTAACTCATTTGACCTCTTTCAGTGGAAAAGAATAATCAGAAACAAAACTGAATGTTATTTATCCCTTTATATTGTGCTTCACTTCCATCACTGTGTAGGAACCGTGCCACACTGAAATGCAATCTCTGTCCAATCACAGACCTAAGCAGTGCTTAGGAGTGTGGTCATGAGCAGGGCCTGACTGAGTCTTGGAGCTTGAGCTTTACTTTCCAGGAGGTGTTACTTTCCATATAAAGGCTCATTATTTGAACGTGTATTCATCACGCTTTTCAAATTGCCTACTAAACATGATAAAAGTGTTAATGTGATTACTGTGATTAACACTTTGATTCAAAGTATGATTCAAAATACTCACAACTCACAGTAGGACCTAGTAGTTATATTACTTTGACTTATATTCAGCAAGCACTAGAGTCAGCTTTTATCAATGAAACTGTTTGCATAATGCGATTAGCTGCAAATATACATTGCGGGGGGAATAAACACACATATCTTACATTTACAACACAAAAAAGATGGCTATACAGATAGCCTACACTCTGTAAGAGAAACTGGAGAACATCAACACAACAGCACCATCAACACAACACCTCAATTATGGCATGATGCTCTCCTGAAACACAGAATGAATTTCAAATGCTTCCTGCACACTGAAATACAATGCATTGGAGTGAATTAATGTTTACTCCTGACACAACTTCAGCATTTAATTTTTAAAAAGCAATACCTTTCCACTGACAAAATCAAGTGATATAAAAGCAATGCAGTGAACGTTTTGCTTTTCAGTGTAGTAGGTGTTCTGCATATATTAATGATTACTGGGCTGACAAGCTGTTCTTAGAGACGGAGACACATACAGTCAGCATATCAACATATACACACACACACACACACACACACATACATACATATATATATATATATATATATATATATATATATATATATATATATATATACACACCTATATGGTAGTATTATTACTTGTATTATTATTGGTTATTAAAATATTCTCACTGTCACTGTTGTCGTTATTAACAGAGTATAGCTGCAACTATTGGTGATCATCAAGTCAAAGTTCAAGTCAAAGGCTGTTCGCTTAGTCCTGTGGACACTAAGGTGAGTGTTCACTCGGTCAGTCTTCTGTGGCATGACTCTTTCCCCCAGATTTCAGTGTGTAGAGATCACACCTACACAAACAAATCTGTCTGTTTTTCAGCTGTGTGAGGATTTAAAGCTGCAGAGGGAACATGTCCCAGTTGGTCGAGAGATAGCCGGAGTCGTGCTCCAAGGTTACATTTCTAATCTTGCCTTCACATTTTGTTGAATCATGTATACCCATTTCTTGTCATTTCAGTGTAACAGTTTTATCTTCTCAACTATGCAGTTGGGCCCAAAGTGACCTTCTTCCATCCTGACGATGAAGTTGTAGGTAGGAACTGTAGGATTGGCCAATGTATGACTGAGAACTGTGTAATGAGCATGACATTTTTTTCATAATCTATTTTTAAATAATTTTTTCAGGAATTCTTCCCTTGGATGCTGAAATGTCTGGCCTTTGCGATGTCGTCCATGTGGATGAATATAATTTAGGTCATTTCAGTGACAGACCATAACTAATGACATTAATATGAGCAGTATTTAGCTGCACCACGCTGTTAGTATGGATGACTTACAATAGTGTGTGGGTGTGTGTTTGGACAGTTCAGAAACCTGAGAAGGTTAGCTGGTTTGAAGCTGCTGGAGCAATTAAGGATGGTCTCAGGGCCTACACAGCGCTACACACTCTGGCCCGCATGGCTGTGGGACAAACACTGCTTGTACTGGATGGGGCGAGTGTAAGTTAATGCCTATTGTTTATTAACTAGATTTCCTGCAGGAAATACACCTTGCTTGCAATGAACTAAAAATGATGACAGAAGAAAAGAAGGAAACAAAGGAAGAAATGGAAGAAAGGTAAAAGAATAAAAGGTAAAAGAAGGAAAAAGAAAGAAAGGGAGTATCAGAGATCATTAGAAACACAAGGAAGATAGAAAAGAAGAGGAAAAGCACAAAGAAAGATACAAAAAGAAATAGTGTGAGATAAGCAGAGAGAATAACAGAAAAATGGGAAAAGAGAGTAAGAAAGAAGACAAACAAAGAAGAGGAAAAAGAGTAAAGGGGCCCTACAGTGTGCACCTGCACTGTGTGTGTGTGTGTGTGGGTGTGTGTGGGTGTGTTTAATGCAGAGCTGCTCTCCATGAAGCTCATTGTGATATTTCCAGCAGTCATTTACAATTCAAACTGACAGACATAACGTCAGTGTTTTTATTGAGACAATCTCAAACTTTAAAGCTACTGGTAACGTTTACTCAAATGTAAAAAAATTGATGTGATACTAAAGATCTGTAATTTAAGCATTTACCAAGAACACACCAGGTAGTAATACACAGATCCTTTGGAACTACAATCTAATTATAGTTAAAAGCTACAAAAAGCTTTTTAACCCTTTAATGTCATGAGCTTGCAAAGCTCAGCAAGATCAGATTAACTTTGTCATATTTTCCACATTTTTATAACATTGTTAGATTTTATCAGACAGACAAAAATAATACTGATACTATAGGCTTGTCTTTCCAATGAGGAAAATTAAACAGGTTAATTAGACTGGTTGCTTGGGCACAAGGAGGTTGAGTTGGCAGGAGGGAAGTTTCAGTGGCTGTGGTAAAAACAGCCTGGAGAAAATGGCAGAATAAGAAATTCAGTAAAAAACTGTGGAAAAAAACAATGCTTCAATGCTGTATTCACTAAAGAAGCTAATAGATGGAAGGAGCATATTCGTAAATTTGGGGCTTTAAAACCATCTGGATCATGCTGAATGATTTTTGAAGTGTTTTTTAAATGATTTTTTTTAAGGAGAATAATAATAAGTATGAAGAATAACATTATAATGCCTGCCGTGTAAGCGCTGTAATAACTGAGCTACTCTAACAGTTACTGGTGTTATTATAGCTAGTGGTGTTATTATATTATTTTCAGAATGGTAAGGATTTGATTTCAGTAGATGTTTGTGCTGTTTACCTGAATGAAACTTGACCCTCATCTGAGAAATGAGAAAATGGATAAAATGTTAAGTCTTGGAAAAATGTTAGCTTTGGCAGGTTGACCCGAACTTTTTTTTCTGCCTCTCTCACTGTGGCTCTTACTGTAGCTCTAACTCCTCTGCAGCACAGTGTATCCCTGTACTCCAGTACAACGTTCATATCATTCTGTAGAATACTGTAAACAATAGTTATTTTATTTCAGTTTCCTCAGACCCTACATGTACATTTTCACTTCTTCATCTTTGGCTGCTTTCACAATTGCTTCTTTATGTTTAATCATTTACTCTATTATTCTATTTTTAATATTACTTTAATATCTATTTTCTTGAATATTGTTAATAATCTGTGTACCTGTCTGATCTGTTAAGCATGTTTAACATGTCATACATGTGTGCACACACCACGACTAATTCTTCTTTTGTGTAACCTGCTTGGAGAAGTAAAGAGATTCTGATACTGACTAAGCCACTGGAGTTGCATATTTTACTGCATATTCACCTCAGCTGACATCCCATATATCTTATGTAAAATGGCTGTCTAGATCATATCACACATCAGAACCAGTCTACCTGTATTTATTATTTATCTTTATCTTACTGGGAGAATCTCATTGACATCAAAGGTAACACAAAGTCTAAAAGGCTGCTGTAGCTCAAGTTCTGACCAGATTTTGGATTTTTATGGTTTTAAGTGTCAAATTATTGCTTTCATACAATTCTTGAAATATCCTACTTGTTTCATTGGTGTATATTTGGTGAGGTTTTGAATTTAAACTTACCATCTTACTCTATAAGATGATTAAAGCTGTATACAGAACTAATAAGATTTCAGTATAAATTGTGATCAGATGATAGTTAGATAGCTAAGGAAAGTTTTCATTCAATCAACCCATTTACTCACCCATTCATCTCTGCATATGTTTTATGTATTTAGCCTTTTGGAGTGCTGGCCATCCAGCTAGCCCATTACCACGGGGTGAAAGTCCTCGCTACTGCCATATCTCCTGACGACCAGAAGTTTCTGGAACAGCTTCGACCAAGTGTTGGTAAGAAGGTGAAACATAATTCTGTTATGATTCTTTCAAAGATAGTCCTTCATTGGCTATCCTTTCTTTATCGCTGTGTTCTTTAGCTCTACTTTTTCCCTATCTTCTGATCTCTCTCCTCGCTTTCACTCTGTGATTCCTGGCACTTGCACAAGGTGTGCTAGAATCGCTCATAGGTGAGTGTTTAATGATCTGAGTGCCTGATTTCGTGAGCTTATTAATCTTAGGAGATGGGGAAGTGTCAACGATAAAACTGTTAGGTTATGGAAATAATGTTTTAATAGGTTTGTAATAGGTTTTAAATAGGTTTTAAATTTTCGCTCATTAAATTGCATTTTTGTGAATAAAGCCAGGGTGATTGGAGTCTGGGACACAAAAGTGGACCTAGTGGACTCATGCCTGGAAGAGACTGGAGGACTTGGGGTGGACATAGTCATTGATGCAGGAGGTAAGGTTCAGAAGTCATTCATTTTGGCCAGAATGTCATGTTTTCAAAAGATGTATATTGTTTAATCACACTTTTAGATAAAGTCTAGTCCTTAAGGACTTGAAGTACATATGTTCCCTTGTCAATAAACCTGATCACTTGGTTTGTGTGTTTGGAAATGGACTTAAACCAGATTTGTCCATTATCAAGGATTTCTCTGAGTTGTTTAGCATTTAACAATGAACAGGCTGCTCTCAGACATTTGTGTGGTTTCCTCTCCAACCAGTGAGACTTTACGAAGAGGAACCTGAGGTCAAAAAACATCTCCCACACAAGCACGACGTCATCTCTCTTCTTGCAGTTGGAGGTCATTGGGTCACTACAGAAGACAACTTGCAGGTGAATAATTAACCACACTACTCTGACATTACTCTGAAGCAATATCAATGTCAGCTTATATAAGACCCAACACAAACTGAGACAAACACCTCCGTTTGTCAATAACATTTCTATCGCTGTTTGTTCTCTTCAGCTGGATCCTCCAGACAGTCGCATTCTCTTCTTGAAGGCCGCCTCCATCTCCTTTCTAAATGAAGAAGTGTGGGAAGCGTCCAGGGCCAGACAGGGCCGATATCTCCGTATCCTTATGAAACCACTCTGGCCACTGTGCAGTTCAACCCTGTTATTCAATTTGCACTGGCCAAGATGCTCAAATCACCACTATAAAAGCACTGATCTGATTGTCGCCTTCTTATCGCTAGTTTTTTTACCTCTAAAACGTTTTACTCGGTCTCTTATCGGATCCATAATCTTTTCCTCTTATAAATATAGTTTTCTTTCATATATAAATAAAGTTACAAATTGTGTATATATTCTTATCGATTTATTTACGTAAATGTGTCCTAGGGCTTTCTCTTAATTTTGTCTATAGATTTTTTCAAATTTGGTGTTTATTATAGGATGGCAATAAGGACAAAATGTAAAATCAGGATACCTCAAGACAATACACAAGATCCAATACTTACACACTAAAAATTTTTTACAAACACTTATTTTAAATGATATGTAACAAATAAAACACGGTGGGGCCTAATGTTATAGAAAAATAGTCAACAACCACATAGTGTGATGTTCAGAGTTACTGTTACCACTCTGAAGTTTATTATTTTCCTATAACAGTGCATCCTAAAGCAATTTAGTCCTCTTAAACAACAGCAATTTACCATTGATTACAATTTTTTTTACTCATTAATGAACGAAATGTCATTCTTTTTACTGGTTATAGTATATTTAATGTTGTGGAACATCCGTAAGACAATTTAGCTCCTGTTATCACTTACTTTATAGCTGCTGTAAACATATCTCTTCACAATATCAGCAGTTATACATTCTTCTTTGTTAAATAACACACTTTTTAAATCTGTTTAATAATAGTTTTAGCTTAGTTTAGAAATTCTGCACGCACCAGAAGCAGCATAAAGAATTGCACGATCTGTATGGATTTATTTGTGTGCAAATAATTCCCATCCTCAAACGAGTCCTCAATCCATCCTGCATACAGACTCCATTTTTTTTTTGGGCCAAGTGTAAAAAAAAAAAAAAACCCTATGGGGAACACCCATAAGTTTGAAAGGAAACTTTGCAGTTAGTGTGCTGGTAAGGCATCTTAGAGCTTACACTAGGCATATGGCTGAATTGTGTTTGAGCCCGGAGGAAGTTTTTGTTCTGTCCTTAGGCTGCTAGGCTACTGTTGTGTCCATGTGACAGCCTGCTGAAACTGGGTTATATGCCTTCAGTGTTTTCTCTCAGATATAATGAAGGACGTGGTGGAGAAGCTATCAACAGGGATTTTCAGGTAAGATTAAAATCAATAAGGAATGGGAATATAAGCCTGAGAGGTGTTAATAAATTAATTACATGGCAGTACATCTTCTTGAGAGTATTGTGCGTATTACCATAGTCCTAACACTGAGTGACTTCAGCAGTAAGTTGCAGATTAGAGCTAAAAATGTCATTTTTGTAGCCGTGAATGATGAAATATTTATGTAGACATTCCATAAAAATATCATGATAACATTTCTTTTAATGTAGCACTACTGGTTTGCTACCATTAAACCTAAAGTTTTTTGTATTGTGTATTGTAAAAGTCTCTTAATATATTTTTGGCATTTCACACACCATTAAATGGTACATATTAAAATTTGTGTGATGATTTAAATCTTTTATAGGCCACTGTTGGAAAACCCTGTGCCGTTGTACGAAGCCACAGTTTCTATGGAGATGGTACAGAGACGACAAGTCAGAAAGCGGGTTGTGGTGAAGCTTTAAATACCCCAGAACTACAAAGTCCAGCATTCCATGATAAAATGACTGTAAAGTACAAACTAAATACAAATGTGTATTGTGTATGTTTCCCCTGATAGATAGCAAAAGATTGTGACTTAAAAGAATTCTATACAGATGTTCTGATATTAAATCTTTTGTAATTATCATTATTAGGGCTGCCTGTCTGATTTGTTTGCATTAGAAATGCACTCTGAACCTAGTAAAAGGAAAATAGAGGATACTGATTCACTTTTTTGTAAGGCACATTGTAAAATTGTACATTAAACAGATCAAAATGGTTGCACAACATACTAAAAGAATGTGTTTCTCCTGCTTTGTGTAATCATGCTAACCAACATCCATAATGCTATAGGCCTGCTTTTCCTGACCTGTACATTTTATTTGTAGCACCATTGACCTTGTTAGAGAAGATGCTGGGAAGAAGGTACTCTACACCAATCTAGGACCAGTTTTATCCAAAACATGCCCTAGTTTATTGTTAAAATCTGGGGCTTATCAAATCATGCGTAACTACTACAAAATTTGAATTTATGTATTGGGTTAAAGAAGTGTTTTTTCCAAATACCAAACATGGTATGCATAATCTTTTGCTCAAAACATCCCAAAAAAAAAAAAAAAAAAAGTAAGGGTTAAATTCTTAACTATTCACTCACACTAATAGGCTGCATGAATATACAACCTGGGCTAGAAAGAAGTGAGCCCCAGTGTATGTGATTTTCTTACAACCATTGCTCGTGCTGTAGTGCTTGGTTACACAAAAGTACAAAACAGTCCACTTTAAGATATTTGTTAATAAATAATCTGATGTGGATGCCAAAAATGAAACCTTATATTGATATTATATTTAGACTTTGAAAGACACAGGGGTGGTTTAGCCCTGCTAGCGCACTGATCCCAGCCAACCCTGTTCTTCATGTCCATTCCAGAAGTTTCCAAACTGACATTTTCCTGTTTAGACCAAGTCTGTTCCACATTTGTATGAAGATGAAGGATGAAAATCCAGCAGCACACAAAAAATGGCCTATTTTTAAGACAGAAACACCAAACTCCAAAGCTCCCACAGTGACTGGCTATTCTTCACACCAGGAAATGTCAAAGTTCCCTTTGCTCTGACTTGGCTCAGTTCTCTGCATCTTGGCAGGAACACAAGCAGTGACAATATCCTCTGGCTCCTTTAATTTTCCATGTTCCAAATCCTGTTCGGTTGTCATGGCGATGACTGAGGCAGAAGGTTTCGGAGAACTTGTTTGGAGCATTCTAAAATCTCTCGTTCCTCTCGTCTCAGACTCTCGACCAAGCAGAGCTGCTCCAGCCGAGCCCCGTCAGCACCTTCTTTGAGCTGAGCTATCTGAAAATACAAGCAAGCTAAAGATTACACAACTATAAATCCAAGTATTTTGTATGAACGATGGGTCCAGTAGCACTTTGATTTGTTCACTTTTTAGTAGTGTTCATTTTTAAGTACTGACAAAATGCTCAATAACAAAGGTTTTTAAGAATTTGAAAAATTTCAACCCAAGTGACAAAAACAAGGACAATATTAAGGATGTTCTTAACACACTGAAATCCTCTGGAAAGTCAAATCCCATGTGGCAGTAAAGCAAAAGTATTTCTATTTGAAGTGTAAACTATTTGATCTGGTACAGAGGTCAATTTTCAGGTCAAAACTACATGATTTATTTATGCGGGTTGAGAAACAAAATGGCACAAATGTTGCTTTCGACACCATAAACACAGCACCAACAGAACAGACGGGGCAGATTGTTTGGGTGCGATCTGGACTTTACAGTCATAACATTTATTTCTCAAAATCAGTGCTTTGTAAAGCATAAATGCAACAAATCAACAAACAGACAAACTTTTATTCATTTTCTGTACACACTAGGTGCCATGTTTCTTATGCTGTGGGTTTGACGTGTGCTTCTGTGTTGAATGAAGAGTTTTGGATGCACTGGCTTTATGAAAACCTTAAAGCAGAAGGAAACCTTGTTTTACAGTGTGCAGCGTTGTGGTGATAAATTATATGTTTCCAATGATTTAGTTACACTTTGATAATTGTGCACATTTTCATTGACTAAAATGTTTTAGTCAGAGTAAAATGGACAGAAATAAATGAACATTACTGACTAAAACACTGACTATGGCCAGGGGTGTCAGACCATGGGAAGGTGGATCTGACTAACTGGGGCCCTGAAAAAGCCTGGAAAATAAAGTTGATTTTGGTTTCTAAATTTGATACTCTCTATTATTATAGCAATAGTTGATTTGATATGGGCAGTGGTGGCTAAATGAATAAGGCTCTGGGTTACTGATCGAAAGGTCGGGGGTTCAAGCTCCAGCACTGTCTAGCTGCTGCTCTTGGGCACTTGAGCAAGGCAATTAACCAAATCCCCTCCAGGGGCACAGTATCATGACTGACCCTGCACTCTGACCCCAGCTTCCTAGGATATGCAAAAAAAACCCCAAAAAAACAAAAACAACTGCATTTCTTTGGCTCTGTACTCGTACTCTGCACAATGACAATAAAGTTGAATCCTAATATGATATTTATAACAAAAGGTGATGGCACCTTCCATGGTAAGTTCTGCTTCTGCCTGTAGTTTTCTTTAGTGAACTGCTGAAGTAAACTGCTTTTCAAATGGCCTGTCACTTCTTTACTGTATGGATTACAATAATTAATTAATTCATTATGAGTGAATTAATTGTGGACACTCATATACCAGTATCTTCAACAAGAGATTTGTATATACTCTCGTTTTACCTTGTGATTTCTTGGAAAACAGTAAAAAGAATATTGATGAAGTCCTAGTGATGAGACATATTCAAAATTTGTGTCCAAATAAATGTTTTCTATAATTCTTATGACCCTCCTTGATCTTCCTCCTCAAACAAAAATTCTGCCAGTTCTCGATTGATATGGTGTGGGTGTGGAATATCCTGACCTCTATTGACAAACACACTGTGGTGCAACTCCAGGGTCCTCAGTTCTATCCTGAGCTTGAGTTGCTGTCTGTGTGGAGTTTTGCATGTTCTCCACATCTGCGTGGGCTTCCTGCAGGTTCTCTGGTTTCCTCCCACCTCCCAAAACCATGCCGGAAAATGGATTGGCTACTCTAAATTGCCCCTAAGTGTGAATGTGTGGGTGTGCAATTCAACTGACTGGCATCCCAACCTGGGTGTATTCCCGCCTTGCACCAGTGTTCCCAGGACAGGCTCATGTGGATCCACCACAGTCTAGAAACCATGACCAGGATAAAGCGATTACTGGAGAGGAATGAATGAATGAATAAATCTGTCATCATCTCCCATCCTGATTTACTGTTTCCAAAGGAAATATATCAGTATACAGAATCAAATCACCAACTTCGAGCCACTTCATGGCTGTTTTAATGATGAATACTCACCCTCGCCAGTGCATTGCTACTGTCATCACAGAGATGCTGGCACAGCACTTGGGCCTTGAGGATGCACCACTCCTCTCTGTCCTGGCTCACTGGTGCCCCCAGGAGGATACTTTTCCAAAAAGAGCTGCAGAAAAACGTGTTGATGTGTACATACTTGCATTTTTTGCTTTCAGTAGCCAAAACTGAATATGAAATAGGCAGTATGATGTGAGCAGACCATCTTTAATGCGTCTTACTATTGTTCTGGCTTCAGGGACAGTAGCCTAAGTGCCGTCATCAGCCTCCAGGATGGCCCATCTACACCAAATGTCAGGTTTCTTCACCAGAGAAAGATCAGACACACAATGCATAAGTTTGTCTTCCATAATGAAACAAGTCATGAGTCCTGGAACTTTTCCACCAACTGATTTAAAATAACTTTTAGCATTCAGTATCTGTCTCACTGTTGGGAGATTTAATACTCAGTGTTGTAAAGAAAATAACCAAACCTTAGAAAATCATTGTCCTTCAGAAAGAGAAGTTTCTGCTGTAGTTGTCTGTCTGCTTCGTTGAGACACAACTTCAGAGTACCTATAGAAAACAGTGAAAGATGAAAAATGTCAATCTTTCCCCACATTCTGCCCACTTTGCTAAAAGTCATGGCATCCTCACCTAATTCAATGTACACCACGCTGTGTTGATTACCAGAGGCAACAAAACCGTATTCCAAAAAGAGCCGCTGGTTGTCATGGGGACCATAGCAGATGAAGGCTTGCTGGAATTTTTTACAGCCACGAACACTTCTGATCTCATAGCAACGGGACAGCTCATTGAACCCTGCATGAACCTGAAAAGAAGAGAATAAATAACAGTACTTTTGTACAGCTCATGATGTCCGTCCAAAACATTCTCTTTTCAAAGATTTTCTGATGTGCTTTCTATGGCACACTGAAAAATAAAAAGCAGCCCAATGCAGAGCCAACAGAGCTCGAGTTCTAGTTCAGAGACACAGGAATAAATACAGTAACTAAAGCAAAAGTGACTGCATCATCATAATGGCACACAACAACATGAGGCAAATGCTTTGACTAAGACCATTCCTTTGATTTGGTTAACCAGCTTAGATGAGTCTGTTAAATTTGATGGCAAAAATACGATGAAATGAAAATAACCCAATAAAACCTTATCAGTACACTAAACATTTTGTAAAATTGGCACCATAAAGGTGATCAAAAAACAGAAATTATTTCTGTTCCTTCATGCTGTATTTGTACTAGTACAGTTTTTTTTTCTTCCAGAAATTAAACTTAAACACTTGAGCAGGTTTAGTAAGATATAAAACACTTTGGGACATGCTGTTACAGGAAGTAATCAACAACAGGGTGGTGTGGTTCAGCCCACTGTGACAGGGACTGCAATCTTCTTATATCACAGCAATTTGGTCAATTAATTTTATAGCATTTTATAGCACTGTTTTAGCAGCTCTAAACAGCCATTCTCTCAGTCTCTACTGAATAAGACACAAAGTGGAGCTTCTTACTTAGAAAGTGCAGCATCACTTGCACTGAAGACTTTCCCATGGTGGAAAACCTAAAGGAACAGCTTGAACTGTGACTGTTACAAAGTGCTCACACTGGAGACTCCTTCCATAACTGCTAAATAAACATCTCCACACAAATAGTCACTTATATTAGCAGTTATACTTTGTTTATAAATTTGTTTATTATTGGGCTTAGATTACATGGAATGTCCTCCATACAAGTCCCTGTAAATGAGCTATAACTATAGAAATGATAATGTATTAGAACATGTGTTCATTAACATAAATCTGTATTTTGCCTCGCAGCTGGAACTACTGTCAGAGCTGCTGTTATAGAAAATTACTAAACACCTATTAATCCGTAATGTAGCACAATGTGACTTTTGATGGCACACTTTTGATGGATTTTGTTTTGTGCTCTACACAAGACACTTGAGCCAACCAGGCAACCCCACTCCCTAATACCATTATTTCATGTTGATACCAGTAACTGGAACCATTGGTACTGGACCAGTGATAACTGGAAAAAGCACAATTTGACATTCTGGTTCTCTATGCAGAGGCCCTTTTTATACTACTGGAATAGTGTGAATACTGAAATATATTGAGAGAAATATTTTAGTCATCACTGCCACAGGTAACATTATCTGATGACACTGCAGCATTAAAGTTACAGCCCCAACACAGAGTTCTGGAAAGCCATAGCACTTTTTAGAGTTTAAAGTTTCGAGTTTTCTTTCTCTAACACAGCTGCTTCAAGCCATCACTTCTGAACAAGAGTTTAAATTCTCTTCCAAATAAAGCAAGACAAAGCATTTATTTTACCTGTACTTCAGGACAATGGTTCAGTAAGTCCAGATAAGGTGCCAGTGCAAAGACATCCTTCTCCAGTGAGAGGAAATCGCTCTGGGCATGTTCCATGTACACTGTACGAGTATTAACACTGCACCATGCCCACCGGACTGCATCCTGAGTAAACACTACCTCTACAGGCTGAGTGAAAATGGGCTGAAGGGACAAGAAGAATGGCAGAGAAGAGCAATAAAGCTCCTCAAACTGTTCTTTTTGTGTCACTGCCTTTTTTCGAACATCTAGGGGCAAGAGGTCCATGATGTCATTTGAGAAGTTAACTGGGCATGTATAGGATTTAGGGAGGACTTTAATGTAAGGGCTCCATTCTGCTGTATCTCCATAATATCTCTCAGCAATAAGGAAAGAACAAAGTGCAATGAGAGGAGATACTGGGGGCTTCCACCTGTACAGACACAGGACAGAGAGAAAAAACTAAACAAGACCATTTGTACTGTCATCCCATCCCAATATAGTGATATAAAATGTCATGCTTCTTTCACTATAGTGCAAAAAAAAAACCAAGACATGTTTATACAGAGTCTATGTAGTGTGTAATACACCACTAATCATAATCATTTAATGTATACATTCACACTTTTGTCCAGTTCAGTATTTCTCCTTGATCGGAAAGTTGGTGGAAAAGACCATACAATTAAATTAAGTGAGATATTAGCACCTCTTTATGTATTCCCCCATGTAACTCTTCAGAACTGAGCTTGTAGTCAGCAAACACCTCTCGGGTAAGGAAATCACCAACTCATTGGCCTGTAATCAGAGATATAACCACACACAAAAGGAAATCAAATCAGATTTGCAAATTTTTCACTTTCCACTAAATGTAGTCAATCAGCCAAGATATGTTTTGCACTCGATTTAAAAGGCTAATTTTACTAACAAGTTTACTAACAAAATCTGTTTATAAACAGATTTTGAAAAAGACGTGGGTAATAGCTGATGTGATGAAGCTTTCCTTGAGGAAATGTGTATTTAGCATGTTTTGAAGGAGCCTCCAGTGTCAGCACTTTGTAACAGTCAGAGATTAAGCTGTTATGACATGGGAAAGTCTTTTGCGATTTGCAGTTTCCCGGTAATATGAATGACAAGCTGCTTTTTTTGTCATCTTATTAACTTCAAGAGATTGAGAAAAGAGAGGCTGGTGAGGAATTACTGTTTATAGATGCTATGATGTAAGTGATAACAGGAACTAACTTGTTTCATAGACATTCCACAATGTTAAATGTAACTACAGAGTGCTGAAAAAAAGTATTTGCCCCTCCTGAATTCCTCTATTTTTACATATTTGTCACACTAAGTGATTTCAAATCCTGATACAAAATGTAAGACAAGGGAAACATGAGGAAACACAAAACAATTTTTAAATGATCAATTTGATTTTTGCGAAACTATACCTTTAAAGTATACATTCAGTATTTAAGTCTGTGTGTGTATGTGTTATACAATTCAGACTGTAAACTACCTCAATGGGTTGTGTAGCCATCAGTCCTCTTCCTGTATCTGGACCAAAAAAAAACGCACAACACCAGATTACAATTAACATCAGAACAGTGATTATACACTTCTGCTAGCAGAGGTAAGGTTAGTTTATCTGTTACCTGTAAAGCTGGCTGGAATTAACCATTTCGAACTGAATCCTTTTTGTTTAAGCCATCTTCTCAAGGCCACGAAGGATGCTTCATGAGACAGTGTCACTAAAAGAGGCACAAAAACAAAATGCACAAATCAGTCAGTGAGAGTCACTGTACTGGGGCTAGGCGATGTGGCAGTTCAGTATCCATATTGTAATATCACTTTTCTCAAAGTTGTGAGAATCATCGGTACTTTTATAACACCAACTTTTATAACACCAATGTGGACCAACTCCAAATTTGCTCACAGTAAGAAGCAGCTGTTTAGTTGTTAAACTCTATTTTTCCACCAACTGATTCCTCTTAATGTCCTTGCTATTGGATTTTTGGGAATGTTATTTTTGATAAAATTGCCCAGAAGTAAATGGACACCAATTAGAATTGTGCACACAGTCATGCTAATTGGTGGCTTTCTGCTTCTATTCGTTAGCAACATAAATCATAATAAATATTCATAATCATAATCAACTATTTGTCAAGCTGCTGGCTTGCTCATTTGGGATAAATTCATACATTTATAATTGATATCCTGAATGTATTTATTTCTGTAAAGCTGCTCTGTGACAATGTCCATTGTTAAAAGCACTACAGAAATAACACTGAATTGAAATTTCATATGACACATATGGGGTATCAGGAAAGTGTCTTCAAGTAACATGATATGATATTTTTGCTTTATATCACAGCGCTGTTGAATTCTCGATTCTAATTGGTCAGAAGGTGTTGAATAAGTTCCTATAACAGCAGCTCTCACAGTAGCGCTCACTCCTAATTCCTTATCGTTTCTATGCTAACAAATTACACAGGGACTTGTGTAGCTGCGCCACATAAACAGACTTTAAAATTTGTCTAATCATTGATATAGTGAAGTTGTCTGTGAGGAGATGTTTATTTAGTGTTTTAAGAAGGAGTCTCCAGTGTCCGCACTTTGTAACAGTCAGAAATAAAGCTGTAACTTTAAGTTTTCTGACATGCGCTTTGTGAATTTTTTTTTTTTTGGTAATGTGACAAGCTACATTTTTGTTTTACTAACTTCAAGAGAAAACAAGTAGAACTTGACAGTACGGGTGTTGATGGAGATGTCTCCACCACAAATCTAGTCCTTCTTGTTGATAATTTGTATACCAGAAACACCCTTAAAATATACTTCAAACAGGAAGAAAGCTACTGAAGAAAAACTATTTCAGACATTTGACCTTGCAGTGACCTTGACCCTGTTTGGATAAATTCCATAATCTACTCAGTTCATCCGATGGTTACAATGATAATTCCATATAAACCCTACAAACATTCAACCACTCGTTGTTGAGGTATCTGGACCGATGGAAGGACAACTCAGGAGGCATGAAAAGAGAGGCTGGTGAGTGAAGGATAGTGTATAGCTGCTATAACATAAGTGATAACACAGACATTCCACAAAATCAAATGTACCTATAAAAGGATAAAAAGTATGACGCTCTTTAATCAATAAAAAATGATTGTATTTGCTGTGGTACAAGAGGAATAAAACACTTTGGGACGTGTTGTTATTGGTTATTGGAAAATAAACAACTTAGAGATGATAACTGCACTCCGCATCACATCACCACATCTGTGATTATTTTCCTATAACAGCACACCAAATTATGTACAGATGATCACTACCAAGCTGTTGTTGTCCAGAACTTAAAATCTTAAAAAAACAAGTACATAACTAAACAAACAAGTTACCATTTACAGCCTCTCCTCGTTTTTTCCTTCTTTTCTTCCTTGCTCTTCTTCCACTTCTGCTCTTCATGGAGTCTTGTAGCTTGTTGTTTGGGCTACTTCACTGTTTTCCGGCTCATGTCAGTAATTTTACGCTCTTAGCTAACACTGAGTCTTGATATTATTCATCGGATTGCATAAAGTGACTTCATGTAAGTGAAATTTGAATGCTACACCACTCTCCTCCTGCACGCGTGTTTTGGAGCTGGTGACGTCACTGCGTCCTTTACGTGAACGCGGACTTCCTGTATGACGCAGTGAGCGCTGACGCGGTGCGGGATTCGTGTTCTTCCGGTTCTGCGCGGTGAGCTGCCTGTTGCGAGTGTGTCAGCTTTACGTTAATACGCGTCCTGAAGGTACAGTACTGCGTCTAATTCATTCACGCGCATGCATGTGTTATTACTGCATTATGTATTCATGTGTTCATTAGACTGTTGCATGGCGTTATAACGCTTTAATGAACATGACGCTGGAGCCAGAGGTAGAGGTGAACGTGCTCAGCACTCGGGGTGTTTCTTATCACTGATTGCAGGCACGATGTCAGCGCGGAAAGTTGCGCTCGTGACAGGCTCGAACAAGGGCATCGGGCTGGCGGTGGTGCGCGCGCTGTGTAAGCAGTACGACGGAGACGTGTACCTGACGGCGCGGGACGTGGCGCGCGGGACGGCGGCCGTGGAGGGTCTGAAGGCAGAAGGACTGGCGCCGCTTTTCCGCCAGCTGGACATCACGGACCTGGGCAGCGTGCGCGCGGCGCGTGACTTCTTCAAAGCGGAGTACGGCGGCGTGGACGTGCTGATCAACAACGCGGGGATCGCCTTCAAAAGTAAATAAACTCACGTGCTGAAGTGCACTGAAATGAGCATGCGCACTGGATGCGTGATGACAGTGGAAAAAGCTACAGCAGGGATTCCCAGGGGGTGTGACAGTCTCCTCTTCTGTTTTGTTTTGATTTTATGTTATACTATTTTGTCAAGCACAATCGAGCCACGTTTAAATTAAGAGTCTACATGCTACTTTAGTCTTTTTCACTATCCTGACACACAGAACTAACAGACACTGGGATAAGCTCCAGGCTTCCCGTGACCCTGTGTAGGATAAGTAGTACAGAAAATGGAAGGATTTACCAGCAAGATGGTAAACAATGAGAAGAAATCAAAATGTCCTTCTGTGTGGCTCGGTACACTGCAAAAACAGAGAACTCGCAAAGATATTTCTTTGCGGTGCCATCATTGGGTGAGGTTGGATTCCACATTGTTGAATGCATTAAGCAAGGAATAATTTATAAATGGAATAACACGCTTCAGGCCATGCTGTTATAGGAAAATAATCCATGTTGGGATGGTAACACCCAAACCATATCACACCACGCTGTTGTGAATTATTTTCCCATAACAGCAAGCCCTATCATGTTTTATTCCTTATATTCAAAAATGCATGTGAAAGAAGAGATGAGACACACCCTTTCAAACAGCCTTCCTGACTCATTGAAAAGGTGTGTCAGTATGTGCAAGTTCAGGTTTTCCACTAGACTGGTAAGTCAGTGCAAGGAATATTACTTTGGTTTTTAGTCAGTTATGTTACACATATTTTTTAACAAAATGTTCAAATGTTATAATAGTCCTAAATAAAAAATATAAGCTGGTCAAAGCTTGGGGTTGCAGAAAATTCATAATGTCCATTAGGGGTTGTTTGGCCAAAAAGCTTGGGAAGCCCTGAGTTACACATTTCTCAGTGTTTAGCTAAGTGATCCCAAAGTGTGACAGTATTGTTCATTCACACCCTTGCTTAATGTTATTGCATCTCTCTCTCTCTCTCTCTCTCTCTCTCTCTCTCTCTCTCTCTCTGGCATTCACAAACTCCTTTTCTTCCCTTGCATGTAACAGTGGCTGATAAAACACCGTTTGGAATCCAGGCTGAAGTGACACTCAAGACTAATTTCTTTGCCACCAGAGATTTGTGCAATGAGTTCCTCCCTATCATCAAGCCAGGAGGTGAGTCAGATCCTCCGCCTTGTTTCAACACGCAGTCAAGCAGTTGTATCACTTCTGATTGAAAATGGATGATCAAGGAGCAGTGATGAAATCTCTCGAAGCAACATCTAGAGCACAGGTTCACAGCCTGGTCCTGGAAAACCACTTGTCCTGCACATTTTAGTGTTTTTCCTGCTCTTACACACTCACTTCAACTCTTGAAGGGCCGTTAATTAGCTGATAAGTTGAATGAGGTGGGCTGAGGGCAGATAAAAGGGTATTCCAGGACTGAAGTTGGGAACCCCATGCCAGTTATTTCATAATTTATTTATTGGGCAAAATATCATTCACACCTACAGTTTTAGCCTCAGGAAATCTGTAAATATGCACATTGGAAAAGCCCCAAACCATACACATGCTCACTTCTCTGCCATTGTGACTAAAGACAGCCAACAGCAATGTTCTGTCAGTTTGAGAAATATTACAATTGAGATAAAATATGTGATTAAAATGACGGAGTGTGACCGCTGCTACAACGCTCGTATACAAGCCACCAGTAGGAGGAAGGCGTAGGATGACGAAAAACTCACTTGACAGCTACAGATACACTAGTGGCAATGGCGAAACATAAACGAAACTAAAATATCGAAGTACAAACCCGAATTTAAATGAGACTTTCAGATGTTTCTTAAAAGAGAGCTGCACAAACACTTAACTGCTAATCTACTAGACAAGAACAGAGGTAACACATCCTAACACATCACTCAATCTCTCTGTCACTTTCTCCTCATAGGAAGGGTGGTGAACGTTTCCAGCATAATGGGTTCCATCGCTCTGAGCCGCTGCAGCCCGGACCTCCAGGCTCGTTTCCGCAGCAATGACATCACCGAGGAGGAGCTGGTGGGGCTAATGGAGAGCTTCGTGAAGGATGCTCAGGAGGGTACTCACACACAAAGAGGCTGGCCTGAGACCGCGTATGGCATTTCCAAGACCGGCCTGACCACTCTGACCAGGATCCACGCCTGGAGACTGACGCAGGAGAGGGCTGGAGACGAGATCCTGTGCAATGCCTGCTGTCCAGGCTGGGTCAGGACCGACATGGCAGGGCCAAATGCCACAAAGTCTCCAGACGAGGGCGCCATCACTCCAGTCTATCTGGCTCTGCTGCCACCTGGGTCCAAAGAACCCCATGGACAGTTAGTGTCAGAAAAGAAGGTGCAGCCATGGTGAGCATGTGTGTGTTTGCTTGATAATATTGTTATTATAATATTGGTTATAAAAGTGTGCAATAATGTGCATTATATATTTTGCTATGTCTCTAGTATATCTATATTGCAGCTTGAAGGTGCTTTAGCTGCTGACTATAAATGACACCATATGAGAGGTAGTTTCCTCATTCTCCTGCATTACTGATACTTTATCATTAGAACACTCTCTGGTATCTGTGCTGAATAAAATCAGATAATAAAATCTGTGTCAGTCTGAATAGTTCACACAACCAGACCAGTCAGATAAGATGATTGATGTGATTTATTGATTCAAAGACAAATTAACATACAACAATGTCATGATCATTACATTTGTGCCTTATTCTGCTTATAGTTAATATGTTTAGAATTAAACCATTTATCATTTATCACCATCACTAATGTTAAGGATTTATATTTATGGGCTGTGGACTGTAAGCTAAAATAAAGATTTTCACATTCATGCTTCTTTCATTCTGCAAATATTATCATCAAAAATATATTTCATGTTTTAACACACTCCTATCCATGCCTTCTGACCATAAACTAAATAAAAGACTTTCCTATACAATGGACACTAGAATTATTCTTGATAGATCATTATTCTATTCACCCTTCATGAAAACTACATAACATATCCAGTGAGTGATATTTTAAAGACAAAATAAGAAAAAGAAAAGGGTTTCTTATAGAATGTAAGTGTTAATTCTGCAAAGGTATGGTTGCAAAATTATTGGCACCCCTACAATTAATATTTGCTGAGAACCGTTTATAGTTAACTCCAGAATTAATGGCACCTTTCATGAAAGTGAGCAGAAATGTTTACACTCATTGACCATTTTAATAGGAACACCTATACCCCTACTCATCTAATTGTCCAGTCAGCCAATAATTATCCACTGGCAGCAGTGCAACACTTAAAATCAAGCATCTAGAGGTCAAGCGCTTCAGATAATGTTCATGGTTCCCCAAAACTGCATAGTTTAAGATTGGAAAACATTGACTGGTCTTTTTCCGGTCTTCATCTTCAATCACATTCCTGTTCTTGGCTGACAGGAGTGGAACTCTTCTTCTGTTGTTGATCATCTGCCTAAATGTTTGACAGTTTGTGCATTCTGAGATGCTTTTCTGCTCACCACACTTGTAAAGAGTGGTTATTTGAGTTACCATAGCATTCCTGTGAGGTCGAACCAGTCTGGCCATTCTCCTCTAATCAACATAGTGTTTCCATCTATGCTCATTGGATGTTTTTTGTTTTTCACACCATTCTGTGTCAATTCTAAAGACTCTTGTGTGTAAAAATAGCCAGAGATCAACAGTTTCTGAAATACTCAAACCAGCCCATCTGACACCAACAACTATGCCATGGTCAAAGTCACTGAGATCACGTTTCTCCTTTCTGATGTTTGACGTGAACCTTAACTGAAGCTCTTGACCTGTATCTGCATGATTTTATGCACTGCACTGCTGCCACATGATTGGCTGATTGGATAATTGCATGAATGAGCAGAGGTGAGTAAAGGTGTTCCTATTAAAGTGGTCGTGAGCGCCCCACATGCAATGAATGAATTAAGCTATGTTGAGCTTAATTAAAATACTATACAGTTTTATTTTAACACAGTACTTTTTTCTGACAGAGGTCTTTCAAATAGTGTAGATTTATGCTACAAAGCACTGGTTTCAAAATTATTGGCACCCCTCAATTAGTATTTGGTTAAGTGCCTCCCCTGGGGAGAATAGCCTAGAAACTCCTCCATGCAAAAAAAAAAAAAACTCCTTTATATTCTTTTGATTAAGCATGTGCACTGCCCTTTTCAGTTTAGATCACAGATTTTCACTGGTGATCAATAAGCTGTCGCAGAAGCTGTTTTGTCAAAGGGTGTCAATAATTCTGGAATCGACTGTAGGTTGCCTTTGTAGGCATTCAAAGTTGGATTAAGAGAGAGCAGGTTTACATTACACTCTTTCCAAAAAATCTTGGATGACCAAGAACACTGAGAAATGTTGAAGATGCACTGATGGAAAGTAAAAATTTGACTCTAGACAGCTATGGCAACATTGCTGATAGTGGATAGGAGTAATACCAAAATTATTTTCTGAGATAGGAATGATAAGCTTTTCTGAGATAACAGTTTAATTCATGTTCTTGCATTCCTCTAGTCTCATAGCGAGACTCTCTCCTCCCTTCCTGCCACCATGATATGGATTGATTTCCATGTCACATGGAAACATGGGGAGGATTTCTTTATTTAGCTTCAGGATTCATCCATCTATTCCCCAAAGATAGTAGATTCTGGTTTTAGACGTCATGTACTCCAAACGATATATGAAATGTAAAGTTACTACAAGTCTGCAGTATATCAGCGTTACGTAAAGTGGTGGGAAAAATGAATAGCTTAGAATGTGATTTGTGAATGTGGAAGGTGTCAGAGTGTTATGCAACCATGTTCACAGCAGTAACAGAGACTCACCCTGTATATCCAAATCCATGGTTACTGTCATGATTAGGGTTGACAGAAGCTGTCTATATCCGCCCTTTGGCACTTGTTTGACATGCATCTATGTCATACATCACGTGTGTGTCTTAAAAATCTAGTTCAGTTAACACATCAATGCCATTAACATATTGTTTAATATAGCACACACACACCTATAAGCTGAAAAGCCAGTTGAACATCTTAACATGAGCCAAATTGAGATGTCGGTGAAACCCAGTAGATGTAAACACTGTTCCAAACAGACAGTCCTGCAAATCAAAACACAACTGTGATTCTGTAATTACTGATATAATGTGCCCTGTCCTTGTTTTACACTGTCGAGAATCACTACAACACAGCAGCGGTTTCCCATTTTGCAGCATTTCTTATTCGTAGTATTAACAGTGTAACTAGTGTGTGTGTGTGTGTGTGTGTGTGTAAATGAGAAAGAGGGAAAGCAAGAATTCATGTTTTTTGATGTAGGGATAATAAAAGGAATCTAATTAGAGCCTTTGGGAAGAATGCTAAAGCTTTATTTTATTTTGTCCAACAACAACTCTTCTTATTCCTTAAAGTAGTTAATGTCCTCTACAAGGTACGCTTTCTGTTCTGATTGCTACGTATTACATGAAATGCAATAAGTGAAATAAAACAAATGAACCCAGTTGTTCATACCATTTGCTATCATGTCCTTATGGGACACGAGGGTTCAATGGCCTTCTGTGTATCAAATCAAAGTAGCAATCTTGGAATGAAATGGTTGAGATGTGCACTTTATAAAGCTGCAGTGTGACACACAAGCCCAGTTCTCCCTTTATATGCTGTGAATCCTTACACACAGTGATTCATCAAAGCATTGTTATATAAATATATTACATATTTTATATTGTAAATATATTTGACCCCTTTCAGTGGCTATATGAGGTTGGGATCCATCTTTTCACACTGAGGACAACTGAGGGACTCAGACACACCTATTACACAAGGTGCAAACATTCACTGATGCTCAAGAAGGCAACACACTACATTAAGTAGGGGGACTTAAACTTTTGGACAGGATGATATGATTGGTGTAAATTGTTATTATTTTGTTTAAAGATCTTATTTTTTCATTTAGTACTGCCCTTCAGAAGCTACATATTGTTTATGTGTTGTAATTGTTGTGTAATTGTATACGTATTGTTAGTATTAAGAAACAAGCATATTATATTTACTCTTATTCTACCCCAACTGTGTGTGTGTGTGTGTGTGTGTGTATATATATACATATATATATATATATTTGACCTGTGATCTTATTTTAAGGGCCCAAAATAGTGGCTATGTGAATATATATATACATATATTTCCACTATTTTGGGCCCTTAAAATAAGATCACTGGTCAAAAAGCTTTGGGATCTCCTGCAATACAGTAATCATGCGGGATCTCCTGCAATACACTGATCATGCGGGATCTCCTGCAATACAGTAATCACGCGTTTTGCACGAGGAGCAGGATATTTCTGCAAGTGCAACGCGCGGAAGTGCGCGCGCGCGCGCGAGCTAAACGCAGAGGCAGCTGTGCGCGCGCGCACTTCCGCGCGTAGTGTCGTGAACGCGCTCTCTGGAGGCGTTAAAAACAAACATCTAGCGTTAGTTTGTTATATTTCCGGAGAACATGGCTACTCGTAAACACAGAGGGATACCTCTGAGCTCGGTAAGTACCCTGTTTGCGCCTTTGTGCTTGTGGCATCTTGCTTCTGTCTCTTGTCCCATAACAGAGTCTACAGTTCAAACACAGTTCTGACTTTTACATGAGCTACATTGGCTTAAAATGTTACATTTAACATGCTAACAGAATGCAAAAAAGACTAATGTTTAATTGTTTTTGTTTGCAAAGGTTTCAGATAATGTTTCTGTTTGTTTGTTATGCAGCCTTTCCCTCAATGTTTCTGAGATTTGAATAGATAGATAGATAGATAGATAGATAGATATCTTAATATCTTAAATATTATGCATCACCATTAACAGATAAAATCACTTAAAAAACTAAGTTTATACCACAGCATTGCTTGAATTCTGATTATTTATAAGGTGTTGATTAATTTTCTATAACAGCAGCTATGAAGAAGTTTTCTGTTATAGATGTTTAATAAACATTTTTGTCTCTGCACTTTGTAATAGTCAGAGATGAAGCTGTAGCTTTACGTTTTCTGACACTGTAAAATCTTCAGGATAGAGGGCTTTGCAGTTTCTCAGTAACATGACAAGCATTTCAAAAATGTAAAGAGTTTTTGGTCTTATTAACTTCCATAAGAGAGAGAGAAGAGAGGCTGATGATGGAACACCTGTATATAGCTGCTATGATGTATGTGAACAGGAAGTAACTTATCATTAAACATAACTGTAAGTGGCTAAAAGGTAGTGTGCAGTGTAAAAATTGGCAAATTGTTATGGAATAGGAGACATAAAACACTAGGAGACATGTTGTTTTTGGAAAATAATCAACTTTGGTAACATCAACGTTGGTATCATCACAGTACCCCACCCCAGAGTTGATTATTTTCCCTGTTGTCCTTTCAGGTTGTATTTGTTTGACTTTTAAGTTTCAAACCAGCTTGCTTCAGCTACCTTCTGCAAAATAACGTACAGTAGATTTATATTAAAATAATAAAAAAAAGTACCTATAACATGATGATACAATATCCGTGTTCATCCCTTACAGCTCAATCCTAAATTTCTTCATACAAACTCAACCAGCCATACCTGGCCCTTTAGTGCTATTGCTGAGCTGATTGGTGAGTTGGTAATCCCTCTTTACACAGATCCATGATCAACTCAGTAGCATGATAGTTAAGGCTATGAAAGTTTGAAACTTATGTACTTTGAAAATGACACAACTTTGCTTCTGGTTTGGGCTCAAAAATTTCATAATTACTATTGTTTTTCTTGTCAGCCTTGAACTCTGTGTTTTACAATTATATCACAGATAATGCTTATGACCCAGATGTTCGTGCCAAGCAATTCTGGATAGATTGGACACGCATCAAAAACCTGGACTGCCTCTCATTCATGGATAATGGAGCAGGAATGACCAGAGCCAAACTGCATAAGATGCTCAGGTAACAGCAAGTGCCATAAGCCATTTGTGACCACAAAGAATGGTGTTTGGAATGTGCCATTAAAAAAGCCCAAATATTCCCTCCAGTATACACTCACCATCCACTTTAGTAGGAACATCTGTATGCCTGCTCATTCATGCAAATATCTAATAAGCCAATCAAGTGGCAGCATACATGCAGATACAGGTCAAGAGCTTCAGTTAATGTTCACAGCAAATATAAGAATGGAGAAAAAAATGTGATCTCAGTGACTTTGACCATGGCTTAGTTGTTTCTGCCAGATATGCTGGTGGTGAGGATTTCAGAAACTGCTGGATTTTCCTGCACTACAGTCTCTAGAGTTTACACAGAATGGTGCAAAAAACAAAAAACATCCAGTGAGGGTTAGTTCTGCAGCCAGAAACACCTTGTTGTTGAGAGAGGTCAGAGGAGAATGGTCAGACTGATTTGAGCTGAAAGGAAGGCTACAATAACTCAAATAACCACTCTTTACAGCCATGGTGAGCAGAAAAGCAAATCAGAACACATAACACATGGAACCTTGAGGCAGATGGGCTATAACAGTATCAGGATCCACTCCTGTCAGCCATGAATAGGAATCTAAGGCGACAGTGGGCACAGACTCACTGAAACTTGGGGCAGTTGAAGACTGGAAAAAGACATTTTTCTATTGGCTGGTTAGATAATAGCTTCAATAAGCAGATGTACAGGTGTTCCTAATAATAAAAAAGCTGTTCCAAGTGGATGGTGGGTGTATATACATTACTGGCTTCACCTCCTACAGCTTCAGAAACACCATCTTTGCATACTTGATGGAGGACTTTTGTCTGAAACATCTTGTTTCTATGGAAACCTTCTGTACCACGCTGAACTTTTATTATATCTACCTTATTATTACTTAAGTACACTGTGGTTAATCTCTGCATTCTTATCATGGGTCTTGCATAGAACTGATTTGCGTAAAATAATGATGGAAAATGGCACCCTCAATCTACATTTAAATGCTACCTCTAGAATGAAATCATTTTACATTCATCCAATATTCTTTCAGCTTTGGTTACAGTGACAAGAAAGCCATGAGAGACCATGTTCCAGTCGGTGTCTACGGCAACGGCTTCAAATCAGGTTCCATGCGCCTGGGGAAGGATGCCATCGTCTTCACTAAGACCAGAGACTCAATGAGTGTAGGCCTGCTGTCACAGTCTTACCTGCAGGCCATAAAAGCTCAGCAGATCATGGTGCCTATTATCACTTTCAGGCGGGATGGACAAAACCTGTATCCTTGCTATAACTTCACTATTACTGCATAAACGCCATGAGCCATGGGAATTATAGAGGCATGACTACAAAAGGAGTTTTTGAAGCCAATTAAAACACTGACAAATCTTCTCTTTCCCCCCAGACTGGCCCCATTCCCTTAGCTAAAAACTATTTATACCTTTGGCCTTAGAAAAAAAGGAGGTAAAGCCTAGCAGATCTGCTATAACAAGAGGAGGGGCTAATTTAAAGGCCTGAAAAATATAAACAAGCCTGAAATTTAGAATCTATTGTATGGAAATATTGCAAATTACAGTTCATCTAAGATGATATACTTGATTATTACGGGACTAGAATACAAACTTACAAATTAAAGAATACAGATTAAAATCAGGTTTAAGTCAGATCTAATGCAAGTCAAGTGCAAGTCATGTATACAGAATTGGGTATTTAGTGATCTGTCTCAAGTGTGTTCTGCTGTCCTATGATGTGTGAGCACAAAAAAATTGCATGGTTGGCTGTTGGTGCTCACCCTCTATAGTTTCATAGGGAAGACTTGGATAGCATTATGGAATATTTAATTGTGTAATCAGTACATAATCATCAAGATAATCGTATATGTAACCATAAGTATGCAATATCCTATTCATGTATAAGGTCATGTAAAGTTCAGTAACTAACTGTGCAAAGTACAGGTGGGTATCACTGTCTGGAGGTTCTCAGTGTCTGAGAAGCATGGAGTGGACGGATGTACCAAGGCCGTTGGTGAAAGGATGTACCAAGGCCATGGAGATTAGGTCTTCCGCCACAATTAAAACTGAGAATTAAGGGTGGTGGCCAGCCAACAGATACTAGTAGTTTGTGTAAAGAGAAAACTCTGCCTAGAGAGATAAGCATTTGAAAATGTATAAAAGGCTGTGTTGAGACCAGTTTCATCAGTTACTCCGCAGACTAACTCGGCTTTGTTGCTTTTTACACTTTTTTTTTTGGCATCAGGACCCTAAGACTCTGATAAGTTTTTACTTTAGCTGAAAGAATTCCATGACAGTGTAATTAAATTAATCTCACCCTTGACTGTTAACGTCCCCAGACCAGAGGATGCAGCCAGTCTAGATGCGATCCTGAGACACTCACTGTTTAATACAGTGAAGGAGCTGTTCACTGAGCTGCGTGCCATCAGCACAGCCGGATGCACCGGCACACGCATCATTATCTGGAATCTGCGCATGTGAGCTAGCAGTTTGTCTAATATGTGTATACCAGTGGTTTCCAAATCAGTATTTCCCACCAATCTGAAATAAACCTGGGGGGAGGTCTGGCTGTGGTGGCGGTGGTGGTTTTGGTAATAAAGGGATTGGTTATTGGAAGATCAGTGGAACAGTGGTTCCTTTTATGGCAACAAGTAATTTATTGTTGCATTTACAGCCACCAAAATCTCACCTTGAAACCTGCACATGCATTTAAAGAAAAGGGATTCAATCAGGAAATTTACTTTGACTTAACTTAGTTGTGACAAGCAAGTTATGTATGTTTCTCTAAGACTCACCTGTAATCAAGAATTACGAACATATATGGAACAATATTGCATAATTTCACACTCATATTCTCATATGATAAATTAGTAGGAACTCACCAACATTCCACAATAATAATATCTACCAAGTAGATAATGCTGAAAATTGTTTGAAATTGGTCCATCCAACTAAATATGGTGTTGGTATAATTTAGGATCTGTTAGATGACCAATGTATCTGGCCACCTATTTACTTTATATTATGTTAAATATTCCATAGTATATTCACTATATTCATTATTTTGCAGGACTACAAATGGGGAGACAGAATTCAACTTTGATGCAGATAAATATGATATTCAGATCCGAGCAAATGCTAGTGAGAGAACACGTGAGTGTCGAGCCATGACACCCGAGAGTGACTATTCATTAAGAGTAAGTGCACATGCTATCACTGCCACTATGAGGGAACAGATTTTTTTCATATTTTGTAAATATATATATATATATATATATATATATATATATTTTTTTTTTTTTTTTCCTGAAGTTTTTCTCTCATTTCCATTTGCAGGCATACTGTAGCATTTTGTATCTGAAGCCACGTATGCAAATCAACATTCGAGGTCAAAGAGTGAAAACCCAGCTCATCTCCAAGAGTCTTGCTTACATTGCCAATGACAACTACAGACCTTCATTCCTAGTATCCTTTAGACTATACTTACAATCTTGAATTCTACCTATTTGATATAATTACCCTACTTCAAACCACGTGTGTTTTAACACAGGGACTGTGGTGGCACAACTAAGAGCTAGCCCTATGGTTGGGGATTCACATGTCTAAATTCCAGTGATGCCACAGCCATTCATAGCCTAGAGAGCGTAATAGGTCTTGCTCTTCGGTGTCTGTTAGCTAATGAATATAGAGTAGGGTGATTTCACACTGTCCTCCAAGTGATTTGTAAATAACAGCTGGGAAGGAAGCTGTTAAATTTCCCAAAGAGAATGTTTTGGTCAGAGTGCAGGGTTAACCATGTTGCTCTAGAGCAGAGAGGGTTAAGGGCCTTCCTCAGGGGCCCAAACAGCAAAAGGTTGAGGGTACATACTGTAGCCCAGGGCCTGAACCACCATTGCTGTCATCCGTTGCAGCTCTAAGTCAGTAGAAGAGACTTAGCTATCAGGTGGGAACTAGCTACAAAAACAAAAAGGTGGGTTTAAAAAAAGTTTTTTGAGAAGTATTTTGATACTGATGCTGTGTAGATTGCTGTGTCTGTGGAGATTCTTGACACATCTCACAGACCAAACGTATTCGGATCACATTTGGGTTCAACACCAAAAGCAAGGAGCATTATGGTATCATGATGTACCACAAAAACAGACTCATCAAGGCTTATGAGAGAGTGAGCTGCCAACGCAAGGTAAATAGGTTCCTACTCGATTCAAAAAGTATCTGTAGCTGCTGTAATTAATGAATATATTTTTTATTCATATCAGCTTCTCCAATACATTGCTGTTTCATTGCGTGATTTTTGTCTCTTCCTGAACAGGTAGAGAGAAAAGGTGTTGGGGTCATCGGTGTGATTGAATGTAATTTCCTTCAACCGACTCACAACAAACAGGACTTTGATGATACAGATAAATACAGGTCCTTACACCACATAAGCATGATTTTCAAAGCCCAATCTTAGATTTATTTACTTTGTTCCTATTAAAATTGTAGTTTCTGTTCAGTCTGAGGCATAACTGTTTGGGACATGATTCCTTACAGTTTACAATGCACATAATGAGGCTGAGGTCTGTTTGTGTGCAGGAAAACCATGCATAACCTCAGCATCAAGCTAGAAGAGTACTGGAACGAGATCCGCTACAAGCAGAAAAAAGAGGACCCAAAATGCACAGTTCCCATAGAGGATACAATGTGAGTGTGGAGATTCAGTTTAGGTTTCAATTTCAGTTTACTTACAGTGTGTGTCATGCTGGTGTACCTTGATTGTGTCATTTTTGGGGTATCTTCACTATCATATATGTTAAACCTTTGCATAATCTTTGTTTAACAGTTTAATTCATTAGAGACCTAATATTAGCTTGTTATCCAGCCATTTTCTTCTCAGTTGTTGATGAATTTCCAAATGATAATAAGTATAGTATTTACAGAAATTTCACAATTTCCAGCAAGACTCAACAGATTTGTCCATCATATTTTCCAAATTTCCATAATGGACACCTCAGCCATTAGATTTAGTCAGAATTAGTTATTCTTGGCTATGATGAATAAACAGTATGCAATGCTACCTTTTAAATTTGGCAAAAACAGCACATCTTCTGGAATTTCCCACCTGGGAATGATAACTCTTATTTTAAGACACTCGTCTTATATTACCTTCTGAATAGGGCAGTGTCTTTATCTCGGAGGTGCCCACATACTCTTGACAAATGCTGCCTAACACATACACTGTATATTTTCATAATTCTGTTTTCCATTGGAACTTTGCACATTTCTAGCTATATAAAGCATAATATGGAGAAACATTTTAAAAGGTTTAGCATAATCAATAAGTGCAAAGGTCTCAAGAGAGCCTTCTTTTCTGAATTTAGTTTGATCTTGTGTTTTCCCTGTCTCTCCCTTTCCCTGTGAAGGAAAGTTCCGGATCAAGTCTGGGTGCAGTGCGACAGCTGTCTCAAGTGGAGAAGGCTTCCAGATGGTTTTGACTGCAGTCGGCTGCCTGAGAAATGGTTCTGCAACATGAACCATGACCCACAATTCAGGTGACGCCCATAAAACACTTTTATTAAGTGATGTCATTCCTGGACATGGAAAGTTGTTGCTTGGGAGTGTAAGAGGGAGATTAGTTGGCTATTTTGATGAATAGCTGTGCAGCAGAGGTATTATGTCTAACGAAAAGCCAAATAAATTACACAGAAAAAATAACGCCAATTACTGGGAATAGCGAAAAAACCCGAATGGATTCTTGTGAAGTTAATTTTCCTTAAATGTTTTGGATGACTTCTGTTGATGGCTAGTGCCATGAATTCTTTTAAAATTGTATCCTTTATGTCCTTTAGTGCCCTTTACATGTCTTTCTATGTTTATCATGAAGACTTTCCACTGCCATGACAAACAAATACTTCTGTCTCAAGATGAAAGTGTCTCTTGCACAAGGATGCATCTTGTAAATCCTGGTTTATGTTTCATTAGAACTGCTTCTGAGAAGGTCTTTTGGAAGAGTACAAGGATCTTAAGTGTCAGTCAAACAAGGCGGGTAGCAAATACACTATATGGCCAACAGTTTGTGGACACCTGGCCATCACACTCATATGTGCTTTTTGAACATCCCATTCCAGATTTAGTCCCCCTTTTGCTGTTATAATAACCTCCACTCTTCTGGGAAGGATTTTCATTAAATTTTGGAGCATGGCTGTGGGGATTTGCCCATTCAGCCACAAGAGCATTAGTGAGGTCGGGTACTGATGTCGGGCGAGGAGGCCTGGGGTGCAGGCGGCGTTCCAGTTCATCCCAAAGGTGTTCAGTGAGGTCAGGGCTCCGTGCAGGACACTCGAGTTCTTCCACTTCAAACTTGGCAAATCATGTCTTCATGGACCTCAATTTGTGCACGGGGGCAACGTCATACTGGAACTGGTTTGGGCCCCTTAGTTCCAGTGAAGGGAAATTATAATGCTACAGCATTCAAAGACATCCTGTACAACTGCATGTTTCCAACTTTGTGGCAGCAGATTAGGAAAGGCCTACACGAGTGTGATGGTCAGGTCACAACCTTTGGGCATATAGTGTAGCAAGGCGGAATTGTCCATAAAAGTGTTACACTAGTTAAAGGCTACTTGAGTTAAGAAAAAAACAATGTAAAGATGAGCTTCACTGTGTGCAGTTAAATTCACTACACCTCAGACTGTGCTGTGATAAAGGCATTTGAGGAGGAGAATCTCCTGTTGAATGTCCCACCAGGTTTCTTCACCCTGTTCATTCACTTATTTACTGGCCAGTCACTGAATAGGGGGTGGGTCGGTCGGTTTTGGAGAGCAACCTTTCTGAACTGCAGTGACTTAAATTCCTTAAGTTTCATTTCTACTTCTGTGGATTGGTGGAAGCAGAAATCAGGCTCAAGGCCAAACCTCTCACTTAGTCATGTGGATTGATTTCAGTAGGAAAAAAATGGGAAAAAATAATATGCTAGGCAAGACCTTTTGGAGTTATATAAGTGGTTTCTTTCTTGGCAGCAGTTACCCCTGTACACTGACCTGAGCCCAACATTATAATTTCACTTGGAATTTGGTAGTCTTAGATCATATGTTACAATTAATATCATGTCTATTGTAGTAAGGGACCTGGTATCCCACTTCTAAGTACTTTTAACATGACCTTTCTTTCATTAATATTAAATCCATCTCAATCAGGAGCTGTCTGGTAGAGGAGGAACTGGAGGATCAAGAAGAGGAACAGAAGTCATACCCAAAACCCTTCAAACGCCAGTAAGACAGTCTTACACATATTATCTTATTATGTATTGTGCTATCTGACATTGTTAATCTACAGGTTGTGGGTCTTAACAGGAAGAGGAACAGTAAGAGTCTACAGGATGATCATGGGCCAGAGGTAAGTCATTTTTATTTCCATACAACATTTAAAAAAACAGGTCAGCACCCTTAAGCAAGTAATTTATGTGTGAAGGCTAATAGGAACACATTTTTTTTTGTCTGAAGGTATTAGAGATTCCAGCCCTGGAAGGTCCTGTTAATGCCAGACAACTGAAGAATTCTGCATCCTGTAAGCCATCTCCTGCTGATCAGTTCAGTAATAGTGCGACCGGCCCCCTACTGTCGTCCACTTCTAATGGTTTGTATTTAACTGACCATTGCACCACTGCAGTCATATTTAATTTTCATTGTAAAGTGACTAGCAGAGTGTAAAAATGACTAACGTGGCAAGGCAAAGTGGGCGGAATGGATATGGATAAATGTATTTAGTCATTTGTTTCATTTGTTGCAATGTAATATTTTAAGAATAGACATTTGTTCTATTAAAGATATTAATGCCATTTCAAATGCAATGTGCCAATTCAAATACCAAATATTTAAACACCCTTCAAAATTACATGCCTCAGGAGCACTGTCTATTAAATACAGAGCTACAACACTTTCATAGAAGTTACACTCATGAAGAATACCGTAAGTTTCAGACATATGTTTTCTAGACATACAGTATCATTGCCTCTTTGGGCATGGTAGCTCAACAGCATGTAACTAACATTAGCCACTTTAATCTAAGACAATTAAAACTTACCAAGGCTATTGATTTATAAAATATAATTTCCAGAGGTTGACAAATGACAAATTAATTAGCTAGCTCTCCAGGCAAGTAAAAGCTCCAGTGTGCTCTCCAGTGCCGTTTTGGTTGCCTGGAAACCATACTGACTAGGCTAAAAAGTGGTAGCTAACATAATGTAGTAACATATGGTGAACTAGCTTGCTCATTAAGTGCACTAATACAGACTAATACAGAAATGAATGAGTATATGATCATGTAGCATATGATCATACCAAATGACAACTTACGCTTTGCTAAAGTCATTAAGGAGTGTTTTTTTTTTTTTTTTTGAACCAGAAATGACACATTAAAAACTAATAGCTCTGACACAAAATCTGCTTGTCCCAGGTGCCCGGACTACTGATTTGTTCATCCCTGATTTCAGACAAATTAACTTTTTAAAGATTTGAAGATGTCACACTACATGAAAGTCACAGATTGCATTAGCAGTGTTTAGTCCTTAAAAGTTAAAAACAAGACAATACAAATAGTTACCAAGTACAATTCACTTCTTTCCAAAGTTCATAGGACCAGGATGGATGAGTTTTATATTGACATTTATTGTCTTGTTTCTAGCTCAAAGATCACCACTGCCTCTGATTAATCTCACTGCTCTCTCTGAGTCATTGAAAAGGTAATCCTATTAGGATTAGGACTCGTGTATTTAAATGTCTCATCATTTTGCCTAATGAGTATTTGTGGATCATTAGTACGTTGTTCTCTCTGCCTGTTAAAGGATTAAAAGGAAACTTTCTACTGCTGAAGAAATGCCTCCGGCAGTGCATCCTATGCCTTATGCCTCTTTTCCTCCTAATGCCCCGCCACAAGGTAGTATCACGTTCATTCACACACATTCCAGTCTCGCACCAAACAAAGAAGAGAGCAAATGGGAGGGGATGGAATATGAGAAAAATGCAGATGCAGACAAACAATTAGACAACAAGGAGGGCAGTAAGACATATCAGGAGCCTGTTCAGGAGGAGGATGAGTGGCATGCTGGAGAGGAATCACCCACTGCAGAAACCCAGTACTATATAGCAGAGTCACACTCCATGGAGGAAGTGGGAGAGGAACTGCATGATGATAACGAGGAGGTGTGGAGTCTGCAGCAGCAGCAGGATGAGTTGATGGAGATGATGAAGCAGACGGCAGAGGAGAGGGATGCGTGCAGGGAGGAGCTGGAGCTGCTGCGGGATCACTGTACCGCCGTGGAGGATGAGAGGAGTCAGCTCCTCAGCAAGGTAGGAACTAACATCCTATTACACTTTCAATTAAGTTGTACACAATATGGCACAAAAATTACAAAAATCTGATGGCCAGCTGTCGTGTTGATCCAAAGTACCTTTTTGCCACTATCTTCGTAGATTTGTCTAGGAAAAAATCGGGCATCACATAGCAATACACAATAGTTAGGGGTATTTAAATCTACCTGACAAGCAAAATGAAGAGCTGGCTAGCCAATAACTGGCTTGAATGTGTGATATGGACATTTTAGTTTTAGGGAGATGTGGTGATGCATCCATGTGTGGGTCTTCCCCAAACTGTTGCCACAGGGTGGAAACACAATTGTACAGAATGTCTTTGTATGCTGTAGTGTTAAGATTTCATGGAAGCGAGTTCCATGAAGACATGGTGTTCCAAGGTTGGAGTGTAAGAACTCGAGTGTCCTGCACAGAGCTCTGACATCAACCCTACTGAACACCTTTAGGATGAACTGTGCGCCAGGCCTCTTCGCCTGACATCAGTGCCTGACCTCACTAAAGCTCTTGTGGCTGAATGAGCACAAATCTCCAGAGCTAAGCTCCAAAATCTAGTGGAAAGCCTTCCCAGAAGAGTTGAGGTTATTATAACAGCAAAGGGGGACTAAATCTGGCATAGGATGTTTAAAAAGCATATATGAGTGTGATGGGCAGGTGTCCACAAACATTTGGCCATATAGTGTATATAATTAATGTCCAACATTTTTAAAAATATTATGATGTTTTGGCTATGTCCCTCTCTTTTGAAGTTTAGTTTTTTTTCCAGAATTTTCCCAGAATTTTGCTGTCTATGTTACCATTTCTGTACATTGATATCTTGGGATATAATTATATATCATAATAACATGTATTGTTGCTAGCTGGAAAGGATGGAGGAAGAGAAAGCCAGCTTGTCCGCCTTGTGTGACCAACTAAAGTGCAAAGTGGAAAGGCTGAAAATAGAGAAGGAAGGTAGATTGAGAGAAGATGCCCAAAGTGGAGAAGAGAGGCAGAAGCTGAGAAAGCTGCGTCTCAACCTGGGCCGCCTGCTGGTCTCCTTCGTTCCCGATCTCGACCTGAAGCAGGTGGATTTCAGCAGTGACGTCATTGACGAGCTTCTCGACCAGGTCTTAAAGGAAGTCACTTAAGGTCAAGTCACCACTGTCTTACGTGTTGGGTTTGCTATTTCTTCATGGTCAGTTAACCATGATATGCCTGACGGCTCATGGTTTCACTGCTGGCTAGTCAGGGTGAGATCATCACTATATAAAAAGTATTAATGATTGTGGCCCAGCCTAGGCTTAGCAGACAGCAACACTGGTAATAGGATATGTTTCTAAGTCAGTTTTATTGCCTGTTACTGCCACCTATATCTAAGTCACTTGGTAAATAATATGCAAGGCATAATCATTGAATGTAGTACAATATTACTATAAAAAATATTTTTTATAATGTTAATTGGTTACAAATGTATAAATTTTTTTGAATGATATTGTAATAAATAATATCATAGTAATATTACTAAGAATTCTTGTTACTGTTTTCATTATATATACTTTCAACTGAGCCATCTAATGAAAAGAAATAAAATCAAAGTGTTTACAAGTAATTAAGTTTTAGTTTCTGTATTGAATTTTTTTTATGTTGTATTCTGTTTTTACTCATTTTTTAATCCTTCAACCAGGTGTAAACACACACAGACACACACACACAACACTGTCTAACCTAGATCTCCTAAATGCTACTACTAGAAGTTTTGCTTTATGATGGGCAATATGATTGACAGGTAAGTAAAGACACCTACTTGTCCTTACTGGTTGGATGTTGGTGGTGCACATTTTTTATTTTTCTCCTACAGAAATGTGAGAAGAACATTGGCAAAGTGCTCTGACTTAGAAATCATGGATGTAATCTTTAACACACAACTATTAGTAGTGTTTCTGACAGAGATCTCAATTCTGTCTAAGAACCTCATCTATAATACACAGCACCTTTGGACAAACTGATTTTGGACCATCTGAACAAAATCCCAGTTTAGGGAATGGTTTTGAACACAAGCTATTTACTGTCCATTTAATACACAAACCACAGAGGCATGATTTGGAAAGATCACAGACTTTCCACATACAACTGCAGCAAATCAAGTCATTGTGGATCTCATGATATCTGGGACTATCCACTCATCCAGCAACCAGAAGTTAACATTTGACCTTAGCATCAGTTTACATCATCAGATCCCTGAGGCTTTCTCACCTGCCCCAGTGTCAAAAGACAAGGAGACTTTGTTGATCCCTAACAGGGATATTAATAGGTGGCTGTGAGGAGACTGCAGTGGTACGGGTGACTCTGACTGAATTTGTGCTGCCAATGTCTTTGGAGAGAGTTCTGCTTTGGCAGTGTTGCTGCAATATATGGGTCGGTTACAAGTTCTTAAGGACTAGTGTGAATGTTTGGGGGTTAGGGGTAAAATAACTGTAGCTACTGTTTCCTTAGAGGCTCTAAGTTGATGAGAAATACATAACGATTTGGATACTTAAAATTATCAAACTAGTTTTTACTTTCTAGATCTGCTCTAATATAAAAAATTAGCGAAACATGCATGAAAAATAGCCCCTCATTTTTGGCATTGGGAAAAGTAACACTGGTACATTTTAATGTAAATTAATCTCATATGTATTTTAAAGAACAAACATACACTATGGACCACACTGTGAAACACTAATATAGAGTTCATTCTTTGCACTGAATGGCATTGTGGGTAATGTAGGAAATCATTACATTACAGTGAAAATAGTGAAAAATTTCAACTTAGATAAATTTAATCATAAATAATTTTTCAACTGAAGATCACATGTTGATTATAAATATTGATATGCAAGACATTCAGGATGGATTTTTTTTTAAAATACCATCTACTGTATGAAGAAATTTGTACATTATGTATTTTTGTTTTGGTCATCTTACTGTATTCATGTATTTATTAACTTATTTTCTGTGGTGATTTACTAATAAATATTTTCCTACTCTTCTTTATTAATGTTTTCTTTTGTTGTTTTAGACAAATATTTAAAAATCTTTACACTATATTATCTTAATACAACATCCATTTGTGTATTACATGCATTACATGTATGTATTACATCATCAGTGTGATAATGAGAAGTGTTTTTTTCACATGCACAACGTACACTGCAGCCCCCTAGTGGATAGTGCTGGTACTACTAGGGACTGGTAATATAGTGCTTAACTATAAAAGAATAAATAAAAATAATAAAAATGTGTTAGTTAAAATAATGGCAATTACCATGAAAACGTAACAATGCTGTTGCATAAGTTTGGGTTAGCAAAAATAGATTTTTGACACATTTCCATGAAGAATGTAATATGTATAGCACAGTATGTACATGTTTTTTGTTTGGCTTTGAACACAGGTATCCTGCAACAGTTTTAAACTTTTTAAACTGTAACTTTTATCATACTAAGGCCCTTCAAGTATATTATATGAACATTTTGTGAACATTGGTGGTGTCAGAAAAAGTGGAAAACAATGAACAAGTTAAGAAAGGGAAGCCCAGTAAAGGTACTCTTACAGCACTTAAAACATACTCAGGTAAAAGTAAAGGCATATAAACTACTCAATAAAGTACAATTCCTAAGAAAAACTACTCAGTTACAGTAATGGGAGTATTTTTGTAATTCATTACTTTACACTCCTGTTTTTAGGCTATTACGTCCACATTAATGTATTTATTACTCTGCAAAATTGATTGCAACACTTTAGCCAACACCTGTTGCCTTTAAATGTGTTTAATAAAGGTCACCTGACTTAACCCATGAAACTAACCAGTGAATAAAACTAGCTGTATCTTTGGTCTGGGAACAATAAGCCTTCCTAAAGTGACCACATGATGGAGCTCAGTCCTAACAAACTCCTCTTCATTCTGCCATTACTACTGAAAACACTGGAGACAGTGGCATTCTTGCATTTTCCAGTGAGATTTTTTTTTTTTTCTGATAAGAGGTTTATAAAAATTTACAAATTTCTAAGAAATGGTAAAGAGGCACCAAATATTTGATCCTACTGGAAGTCAGATTGAAGAGTTTGAAAGGTCCAGAAGTGAGGCAGCTTTTAATGGAGCCGTTCTGACTAAAGGGATTCAGTTATTTGATGTGTACAGTACTGGGGTTACCTGCAAAGACTAAATAAATGAGGCCTTGTTCTACGTCCTTATGATTATTTGAGCTGGCAGAGCAGAGAGTAGGGACGAGGACTCACTTGCCGTAATGAAGATACAATGGAGCACATTTTTGTCTCCACTTCCTGTTCACTATTTCTGTCTTCAGTCTACACCGGTAATGTTACCAAAAAAGAGTGAGATGTGTGCTGGTGTGTGTGTCAACTGGGGAAGGATTGATATATTATACTGTAGCTCCATCTTGATTCCTGCGCTGCACATGGAAGAAAATTCAGACTGGATGCTAAGGTCAAACGTTATTCTGGTTATTCTCCCATTTTACACCTTACAGTGACAATGTGTTATAGGCTATACTTTCTATCTAAATTTCTATCTTATTTTAGAATTTACAATTGTCAAGACCAAGACAAGTCCAAGACGAGGACTTACCAGAATCAAGACCGAGTCTTTAGGGGGTTTCAAGTCAAGACCGAGTCAGAATTGAGACAAAAAACATCAAATCTTTTTCATGGGCAAGCCTTTAGTTCAACTAGTTGGCTTCATTCATGCATTGTGCATTATTTTCTAAAAGAAGGAATTATGTCTTGTTAAATTTGTACATGTGAAAATAAAAGACAACATGAACATTATTTTTACAAACTCTTGGTCGAGACCAAGACCATGTTTAGTGAGACCAATGCCCAAGACCAAGACAAGTCCAAGTACAAATGCCAATAAATCTGAGACAAGTCCAAGCCAATCCAGAAAACATCTTGAGACTAGAACTGAGTCCTGGAGCCCTTATTATTATTTTAAGCATCTGGAATGTTAGTACATCTGGTGCCATGCAAGCACCTACTGAATATTAATAAATGATTTCACCATGGTACATCATCCACATTTGTCAGTGCAGTATTTAAATTTCTGTTTTGGTCTTCTGTCTTCCGGTTCTAGAAATGACTCTGAACTTCATTCCTCTTTGAATGGACAATGACAAAAGTTGACTCCAGGGTTGGCGCACCCTAGGTCCTTATATTGTTGATGTCATCAAAGTGATGAAGGACCACAGGACCTGGATGCCATTTGAGACAGAGGTACGGGGATCACTAGGAAACCAAGAGCCACTTTAAGGAGATAAATGAGGACACTAACAGCATTATAATAAAGAAAAAGATAGAAATTTGGGACTATATTAATCTCAACATGGTTAAAAAGAGAGACTGATTACTGCTGATTACTATATTACTGTACAGTTTTCTAAAAATTTTCACCTGGCAGCCATTGTAAGTGACATATTCATTATAATTGACATTAAAGAAGATCTAAACAAAGGTTTATGCCTAATCTCAGATCTGCTGCATGGATACAGCAGAATTTAGTTCAAATCTCAAAGTCAAGTCCTGTGCGGAAGAGTTTGGCCAGGGTGGCAACAAACTGATAAAACAGCATCACCGTCTAGGCAGCAGGCTACACTAGCTCATACTCTTCCGTCTTTAGCTTGGCTAAACGTGGAGAAGCCATTTGACAGAGATGATCTGTGAGAGCCTCTCAGGCCTTCCAGCCTCATGAAGTAACTCTGCTATTATCAAAAAAGCTAATATATAGCTTCAGAGGCTCTTGGAGATATCCTTGAACTCATGTCCAAAACAAGTAAAGATGTCTTTCCCATGCATATTTCCAAACACAACAGCACGGCCCACTAAGCATGGCCCACTACGACTACCACCCTTAGCTTGACCTGATTTTGGAGATAACTGCAGGGGCTATGACTGATATTAGACTACTCCCTGCAGCTCAAACACTGACAAATGCACAGATTTTCTTGTTTTTGCAACTATTACTGGCATATTTTTAAGCTAGCAGCCATTAGACATGCTGCTGACATTTGTTTATAAAGTAGTTTGCATGCAGACTGAAGTGTAATGAAAAAGCACGCTACATTAATTGGGATCTGTACATTCTCATTACTGTTACGCTGGACATGTATCAAATCTTGTACCTCATCTAGAAAGCAAGATGTATCTGATTTATCTTTTAAATCTGAGTTTTAGACTGAGTGTCCGGATTGCAAATTACAGCTGACCTAATCTGATTTATTTCTTCAGACTGTAGTTGACGCAGTTATCTACATTGGTTGTTGTAGTTGTTACACAGGTAGTTTACTATTGAAGGAGGAAAAAGGTTGTTGGTTTTGAGGCAGCTGAAGTTCCACACACAGAATGATCAAAACATCGTTGCATGCCCAAAAATCTTGACTTTAATCGAATTTGAAGGCACAGACAGATGTATATGGCTTAAACCTGATTGAGAAAATGCTGTTTGACATGTGTGTGGGTTTTTTTTTTTCCCGGAACTCAGACTAATACTTCAATTCATATCTGAACTGCCTAAGCCAAAGGGTCTCAAACATTCTTGAATAGAAGATTTCTGTGTTCATGCTGTACAGCTCATCACAACCTGATCTCAGGAGAAACAGCTTTGTGCCACTTCAACTGTGTGATGAATACAGCCTTAAAATTTCTTCCAAACAGGACACAGACTGAGCTCTGTCGATTAGCCTACCGTCTGGTTGCATCTGTTATTGACTGAAAAGAAAGCCTCACACACACACACACACTATTGATTGGTAGATTAGACGGCTACTGAGGGAGGCTGAGAGCGCTGAAATTGCAGGCTTCGTTAAATGAAGCTTCGCTGGTGTCTTTAAATAGCTCAGTCTAGGAGTGAGAGGAGTGTTTACAGAACTCCTCCTACCACAGGCTGTGTCACAAATTCATCATGTTAAACACCTTGTCTGTGACACCTAAAATGAATTATGGAGTCATGAAAATGTATAATCATGGCTGTTTGTTCTCTTGAAGGACGTTGCCACTTCTCTGTGTAGAGACTATAACCACATCATACACAGTAATATTTAGTGTATTAGTGTATTAGTCCACCTTTTTGATTTGAGAAACTATTGATCTTTACAGTTCTCTCTTCCGTGTCTGCCTTGTGCTTATACTGTGACATTACTCGAAAGCCTGAATGTTTTATTGAGCTAAACTCTTTACCTCATTTATCTCAGGCATCACACTGCCACCAATTCTCAATGGAGAGGCCGTGCGCACTGGCCCCGCCCCCTCTTCCTCCTCCTCCTCTCCCGCTCCTCCTCCTTCTCCTCCTCTCCCACATTAGAGGCGCTGAAATGTTAACTCTTTCCTCACAGGGCCTCTTCTCACCTTCACATTATCGCAATGTGGCCCCCGGAAGCTATCGATTTCTTCAAGACGAGCTTGTCAGATGCACTGTTTTATCAATTTGGGGTAGTATTTTTCACTTAATATTGCTTCTGAAGCTCTACTGTCTATCCTGTCTTAACTTCTTGCTTTATATTTAAATAGGGATGAGAAATTAATTACTGTTTGAACAATTCAGCATCAAGGCACAAAACTTCTTCAGTAACCACTTTATCCTGCTCAGGGTCATGGCGGCATGAGATGGGAACGCACCCTGGATGTGACAGTCCATCACATGGCACCATGCACACACACATGTTCACACACCTATTCACATCTAGGGGCATTTTAGCATAGTCAATCTCATTTATTACATGTAATACTGTAATTAACTACCTATATTATATGAATATAACATTGTCATATCATAAGCCCTGTTTTTATGATAAAAACCCAGTGAGTGGACATCCTCGAAAAAAAAAATCATAATCTATAATGTTATAGAAGTAAAAGAGTGCAAAACTAAAAATGTGTAAAGAATGGATTGATTGAACCACATCATTGTATGCTGAATAAAATTGAGTCGGATCTTGAAGCTCATCGAAGATTCCTGTTAATGCCAGGAGTGTAAGTCATTTCATTTTCATTTCATTTTCAAAGAATTTGGACAGATGGAAAAGCCTCCTGTTTTTAGTTCTTGCATTACAGTTTTGGTTTATAGGTAAGAATTACTTTTTTGTTTTTAACTAACAGTAGCTCAGTGTTTATTTAAAGATTAGCAACCTTCTTTGTAATCTTTAGACTTGTAGAGTTTATCAGTTGCAATGCATTATAAACTAGCATGCAAAGTAAAATTTTTAATTTAATGTGCTTGGATGCATGGTATGTTAACAATGTTCAGAGAAATATGCTCCTAAAATTCCACCTTTGCATTACCACTTGGAGGTTGAAGTGTTTTTCGCCAGTGTGAAGGTGATAATTACGGTTACTCCCATATGACCTGAGAGCAGCACTTGTAGTTAAATGGTACAGAAGCATGCTTTCCTATAGAATCACATTCAAAATTAGCAGCATTTTCTTTTTTTTTTCTTAATGACAGTCTCCTTGTTGTTGTTTTGTTACAGTAATTCTTTGTATGGAGGTGCCACATATGGCACCAAAAATTGCTGTTTGTTTGTTTTTTCATCTCATGGCCGTGGCTTTCACAAAGTTTATGCACAAGCATGGACTTGAAGGTGGCTTCATCAGCCAATCAGTGTTGTTTGCAAGTCATGTCTCAGCATTTCTAGTGTAATAAGTCACATGACATGTAGTAAGTTCATGACTCAGGTCTTTGGCTAAAAATTAATCCCCCATTAACCTTAGCTGGCAACACTCAGAGCTCATACTCCTTTATGAACTATTTGCTGAGTTATTTTAATATCTCCATGGGTAATCCTCGATATTTTCGATCTAAAATTCCCCTCGATTTAATCAAACACTTCAGGTTGACCTTTGACCTATTTCAAGGCAAAACACAGGGCAAAACTTGTTTGTGGTAAGGTAAAAGTCTGTTTGCAACATCTGCTTGCTGCTTCATCTGACTGTCACACATCTGCCCACACCTACCAGCTGTCATTCCTCGTTCCTCCTTCTCTTTGTCACTCTTTAACTCTCAAGGCTTACTAGCAGATCTGTCAGTTTTCATGCCTCTTAATTGCAAGATGTCTAATGGGGAACAGGATGGGCAAAATATTCTATATTAGATATCACGTCTCTACACAGATGATCGTGTAGAGGTTAAACTAACACTTCACATTTGAATGAGTCAGAACCTAAAAGTTAGGCCAGACGTTCCACTTTCATCTCTCATATCGGGGTCTGTGGCCCATTGTTCCTAAATCCACACCTCCCCCCTTCTCCTCTCTCTCTCTCTTTCGCAGCCCCTAGTCCACCCCCTCTTTTTTTCTCTCTCCCTCTCTGTTTCTCCAGGCTTGAGCTGGAAAACCCAGATGAGAGGATGGATACCGTCCCACCCAACCCCCCTCCTGTTCTCACTTTTCCTCCCGCCCCCCTCGTCTTCTGGGCTTTTTTCTCTCCCTCTCTGAGAAAACTGTGAGAGAGGGAGAAGAGCAGAGAGAAAGTGAGAGCAGTGGTGACCCCAAAGCCCCAGCAGAAGTGTGTATGTGTGTGTGTATGTGTGTGTGTTAACACATCAGGTTTTAAGGAGCTCACACAGAGAAAGCAAGTGAGAGCTGAATGGTGGTTTGAACGGGTGTCTTCATGCACTCAAAAAAAGGAGTGTGTGTGTGTGCATATGTGTGTGTGGTGTGGGTACATATGTCCATGAGAGTGTGTGTGTGTGTGTGTGTATGTGTGTGTGTATGCTGGGAAGAAGGAGGGGGGGTGGCCGCCTTGTTTGTAGCTTGTCAGCAATTGCCTGAGACAAGCCTCCCCCTGCATGTGTGAAAGCTACTTGGCGTGAATGCCTGGACTGTACCAAGTGCAGGCAAAACGACAGGGGGGGACGGCGGCAAGAAAAACAGATCAGACCGGAGACAATAGGCCCCTCAAGTGTTCCCCCCAAGTTGCTTTGATGTTGTCCTAGCGTCTAGATGCTGAAGGGGACCGAGGATTGCAGGGAAGAGAAGCCCTTTGTGTGGATGTGTGTGTGCACTTTTTTTTCTTCTACTTATTCTACTTCTTCTTCTTCTCCTCTGGGCCGGCGTGGACAAAGGGGAGGGGGACAAAAGCTCGGGGAGAAATAGCTGAGGAGACAAACGATGAAAACCCGAACGGTCCCGTTCACGTTTTTGTGTCGGCTCTGCGTGTGAGAGGGGGCCCGAAAAGAAAGGGAGTGAAGCGAGAGAAAGAGGAGGAGAAGCTGCAGTCTCGCAGTGGGCTGAAAGAGAGAGAGAGAGTGTGTGAGAGAGAGAGAGAGAGAGGGTGAGTAGGCTGTGTCTTTTTCTTCAATGCCAGCTCTCTCTTTTTTCTTTTCTTCCTCTTTTTTTTTCTTTTGGGGGTGGAGGGTTGAGGGGGTGTTGGGTTGAGGAGAGGGAGACTTTAAATGGGACTCAAGTTAAAGTGTGTGTGTGTGTGTGTGTGTGTGTGTGTGTGTATATTCACCTACTATTACACACCAGCAATGGAAATGTTATTCTTAGTTCATTAGAATGCGTGTGTGTGTGTGTGTGTGTGTGTGATGGAAAGAGAGATAGTTTGGAATGTGTCATTGGATAGTCTATTGGCTCACTATGCCAACAGTGCACCTATCTACTTTCTCGCTCACATCAGGAGTACCGCTGGTGTGTGTGTGTGTGTTTATGTGTATGCTGGATGATATTTTAAAGATAGGGACCTGGTGTGTGGCTGTGGTGTTGCTTCTTTCTCCTCATGTGTGGCAGAATTGTCGCTCTTGGCAGCAGGTGAATTGCAGTGATTGTGGCAGTGTGTGTGTGAGTGTGTGTGTGTTTGTGTGTGCATGTTTGTGTGTTTTGGGGTGGGGGTGGTTCTATTCTGCCTGGGGGGTTCTCTGTCTGTACCCAGCATGGCGGTTGCAGTTTGCTTTCACTCCACCAGCTGTTCCGAAAACCTGCAGTGGTTCCCTCTCTTTCTTTCTTTCTCTCTCTCTCTCTCTCTCTCACACACACACACACACACACACACACACATACACACACACACGCTCATTCTGACTGTCTGAAAGGTTCGCCCATCATCTCGTCATCTCTAGCCTGTCATTAGAAATACAACACACAGACATACATTCAGTCTACTGTGTAACCAATTTTAGTAAAACTGCTCAGGCAAGTTCTTGTATCTGATGTGAGTGAATGCGAAGAATTAACCAGAGAGAAGCAGAAAGAAGAAAAGTATATTGTTCAAGAGCCTCCAAAATCAACAAATAGTAAAATTTAGAAATATTACACAGAAGTCAAGAGGTGTATTGCAAAAACCGAAGGTGTATAATAAATCTGTCCAAATTGTGCATCATTACTGTACTTGCCATGTCCTGAGTTTTGCTCTTTGTAGCTGTTCCCTTGCACTGAGCACTTTATCATGAATAAAATACTTTTTGCCAAACATATGTATCCAATTGTGTGTGGACAGGACTCATTTTAACCCATGCGGTCAACCATATGACTAACCAGCTCTACCCAGGCTACAGAAGAAGCATGAAAATATCATCTATTTTATCTTTAAAGTTGGCATCACTAATTTAAAAAAATATCAGAACACTTTTTTTACTTGGAGAAATTCTGTTCACTTTCTGGCAGCTATAAATGAAATATCTGCTCACCTGTGGCACTACAGCTTTCATAAACGGTAGGAAAAAAAATATGGACCACCAACATCAATCCAATGAGGATGAGGTGGTTTCTCTAACTGCCTGTCAGTTCAGGCACTCAGGTGTAGTAGCACTCATTCATCTGGTTTGGGTGTGGACATTTTAGGTATTTGCTGAATATCTTCAAATTTTGAGTTTCAAAGCAGCGAGCTTCAGCAAACTCCTGCTAAAATCCGAATTTACCTTAAATGATATAAATAAGGCTTGTGATAGTGTCATTCGCTTCGATGTGGTGAAAAGTTTTAAGCTTTATTATCAGTGAAGTTTAAATGTATCACACACTTATTGAAAGGGTTTTCCAGTATGCTTTAAAGTGAGAAAAGAAAAGATTCTAGCTGCGAATTTTTTTTAACCCCACACAGAACACAGAGAAATGACTCCAAAAGCTTTTAAGACTAACTCCTGCGTGCCATTAGATGAGTCGAGTCTCCTTAATGGAATTTGAGGGTGTCCTGAGTCCTTAACCTTTGACCTTTTGTCAAAACCAAAAGAAGTTTCAGCTTCAAGCGTGGGCATTTGGTGGAAGTGAATCAGATGTGATCTCTGCCCACATGAGTCTGAAGCTCCAATTATAGCAATAGGCTTTTAAAAGTCTCAGATATGCTGATGCATTAGCCAAACCCTTTGCTTTGTAATGGTGGCGTTTGTTTACTAATGTCTGACGTGAGTGCTTACTTGTTTACTTGTTTACTAAGGGGACAAGTTGAGGTCTGTCTAGAGTTTGGCAGAGACTCTTAGCAATAGATGCTGGACCAGCTGAATGGGAAAGAGCCCTGGGCCAAAAATGCTGCCAATCCCAAATGCCACTTCTAGCAACATGAGATAAAAGGGACTTCTCTGGCATTCATGTGGTCCAATAAATAAAATCATTTTGGTCAAAGTAAGCCTCAACCATACACTAATAATGAGTTAACTTTAGCTGTGTGTTCCACATCATTGCGATAATATGTTGAATACAAGACATCTGTATTAGTGTGAAGTACCATTTAGAAATGAAACGGTACTGCATATTATTGCAGTCTTTAACCATTGCTGTACTTTACACAATATTAGGCAATCTTAATATGTGACAATATTTTGTGCACATTTAATGAGTGTCTAAAAAAGTTAATAATATTGTAATAATAATATGCTAATAATTTTGCTAATGAAAGCATGAGAGGTATATGATATCTAACAGCAGCATTCTATTTTTTTTAATAATTGTTTTTAATGAAATGCCTATGAAACACAATATACAGCGTACCGGCCTCGTGCAAAATCTGTCCATGATTAGTCTGAATTCCAGTGGTGTGACCCAATACAGACAACTAACAAGGCTTCAGTAGCCTCATGACACACTCCCCCTACTCCTCCTTCTAATCACAGTTTGAGACAAACAGAACAAAATTAGAGACAGAGCGAGACAGAAGTAAATAATGGAGGATGAGACGCCCCAGAGATCTGCTGCTAAAAGGAGCAGGAAAGAGGAAGTGAGGGATTTGATCCTCAAAAAGGAGGAATGTTCTTCCATGGAGAGGGCTCCAGAGAAAATAAATGCATTTATTCTTCACACTTGTCAAATATCCAATGCATAAATTATGGCCATGTTACAGCGATGCTTAATAACCCACAGCAAACATAAAACGCATTTAGTTAGATGACAGTTTAGTTAATGCCAGGATACGCCGGCGCACGGTCATAATTGTTTCATTATCTCACGGAGGCATAGGCAGATCTTAGTCGGTAGGCAGAGATATTCAATCGCCAAAATAATGAAGGAGGTGAGAGAGAAAAGAGTGAGAGAGAGTCTATTTCTCTCCATTCAAAAAGCCTCCTTCTGTGCTGGTATGCGGGTTTCTGAATTAATCCAGCACATTCTCTGGGCTAATAACTTTTTGAATAGGAGAGGTGTTGTGTGTTTGCCTCTGTGCCAAGATGATTGTAAATTCAGTTAAAGGTGCCTATCATACCACGATGAAGGGAGGGAAGGAGGGATGGATGGATGGATAGATGGATGGAGAGAGGGAGGGCTGGAGAGGGGGAAGGGGGGACGATGATGTCTTGGGTTTTTAAAGCACATTTGTATTCATGTCATGACAGAGGAGGGAGGGAGAAAGACAGAAAGAGAGAGAGAGAAAGCGACAGAGTGAGAAAGACAGACAGAAATGCTTTATGAGGCGAGCTCAGGACTGTATGTCTAGTGAGGATGACGGGTGTAGTCAGCATAGCTGTGATGGCATGGCGGAGGCGTAAATTCAGGCACAGCTGCATCACAGTGCCGTGATGTAAAGAACTTAGTTTGAGATAAAAAAGGACATCAGTTGGACTTTCCTTTCCTGAAAGCCAAAAAAGCTCATCGATTAGCAACAGATTGCGCTTTTTTACCATGTTTAATACATACATCTCTGTCATAGTGACAAACTTGCTTCATCATACGGTCTCTTATTTGAACTGAGTGTGTGCGTGACTGACAAATATACATCATGTGTTTTAAAGAAAACAAAATGTCATTAACATAGTGAGTGCTGGCACTCGTGACCCATGTATGTGGTAGTTTCCATCCCAGCATTCATGTGTTCTTCACTGACCTCTGAAAACAAAGACTGGAAAAGAAAGTGGAAAAGAATGACGTGAAATCCATCAAAATGGAATGAAATGAAAACATTTTGGAAACACACAGCACCATGTGATGTAAATCTGTTAACTCTGGGCATTTGTCTGACTGGATAGAACAAAAATTGTATTGGTTCTACACTCTCCTCTTTTAAAGGCTTAAGCTCGATTGGATGTGCTGTGAGTTCAATTGAGACAACCGCCTGGGACTCGAACGTATTTGTGCTGTGATCAGACCGACATCGTGTGTGATCTGAGCAAAAACTGGGGGTGTAATTTGCTTTCCCTTTGAAGCCTCAGCCACAGCGTGTCACTCACACCCAGGCAGTAGGAGATGGAGGAACCTCTACGCTGCTTCTCTTAATCTTTCTTCTCTCCTTACCGTCTCTCTTACTGTCTCTGCAGCAGATGTTTGGCTAGTCTGAATGGGTCCGTTTCATGTTTTTCTCTCTTCCCCTGGCATGTTGTACTCCTTACTGTTGCCTCCTGCAAATCACAGCTTTCTCCACACTCTGTCAGTGATTGAGGACATTACCTCTCACATTCACCAACAAATGATTTCACCAGTACCCCCTCACACACGAAGGTTTGAGGTTCAATGCAGCTTACTACTGAAGCTGGTGAAGGAGGGGAAATCAAGCTACCTCTCATTTATTCTCTGTCTGTCTCTTTCTCATTCCCTCGTTCCGGTCCATTCCCCTCCTCCTTCCCTGCGTTGATCATTGATGGGCTTAGCAGCCCTGCTAGGCTGGAGACTCAGGCCATCGATTGGCCTCGTAATCGCCATGGATTTCTGCTCAAAGTGGTGAAAAATTTGCCATGGCTTATGGCTAAGCAATTTCTAGAAGCTAGCTGAAGAGGAGGTGGGATGAAACAATGAGTGGTGTACACCAATAATTAATATTAAGATCGAGGTGTGAACTCCAGTACTACCCGGACAACAATCAGTATTTGTCCTTGACCTCTGTTCTCCTGATGGAAGGTTGAGGGAAATATATAGAAACAGGATGAGAGAAAGGACAGATCAGGTGGCTGTGAAAGACACTCTCAATAACAGCCATCATAAGGCCTTGATGATAACTGTCTCACAGATTCAGGTTCCTCAGTTAGATCTTGAGCTCAGGTTCCTGGCTGTGCAGAGTTTCATGCGTTTCCACTGGGTTCTCAGGTTTCTTCCTACTATCCAAAAAACAGCTGATTGGCAGACTGGCTACAATGTAAATGATCATGTGATTTTTGTATCCATGCAATGGACAGGTGTCCGATCCAGGGTCCCACCTTACATCGTGTTCCTGGGATGGATTCCAGATCAATTGTGGCCTTGAGGTTTCAGAAAAGTCAAAACAAAAATCCAAAACATTGCACCAAACTCTGCAGCAATTACCCAGTACTGACTTACAAAGGGTGTGAGAACTGGGAGCTTTGATTCGATGAATGAAGGGAGGTTGTCCAAAAATCAGTGTTGGGCCAATTGTAGCCTCGGCCTCAGTTGCTCTACCTACAGCTCACAAATCATCTGATATTTTTTTGTACACTTTGCTGGTCACAAACTTCAGTATCTTGAATGGTGAAAGCTTATTGGCTACGACTCTTCCATGTATATGCACCTCTATAAACCTGCTTGCGACAGGAAAGCAAAATTTTAGAGCTTTTAGGAGCAATATAGTGCTGCTGAATGGGAAAAATGTTAATACCACTGCATTAATTATTAAAGGGTTTCATTTGAGACAGTCAGTTTATAAACGTGGTTGGTCATTTGCATTGTCAGAGTGGGAGGCTCTTGTCTCCTTAGTGTCTCTTTTCTCTGTAACAAAAGCCAGAGTTAAACTACTTTTATCGACCAAGTAGTAGTTTTGGACTTTTGTCTTCAAAGTCAGTGCAATGCTATTTCCTAAGGAGTCAGTGTTTACAGACCCTGTTTTGTTGAGTAATTTTAAGCTTAGCTAACTACCACTTTAAACCATCTTGCCCCAAATTGCCAATATAGTAGGATTCTATATTATCTTCCACAGATGAGTTCACACTGAAAACTGTAACACTCTCGTGTCCATCTAAATGTGGTGTTTGATGCACAGTCTAAGCATAACCAAGACCCTGAAAAAAGATTTTGGAAGTTTGTTTCCATTCTCAGAAGCACTTCTGACATAAACCTGACTTCAGTAGTTAGCAAATGAGATCTGCTAACTATTGTGACTACGTTTTGTTTATTGTTAGCCAAGTATTGTTTAAAGGAAATCAAACCTGGCCTCAGCTGAGTGGCTAAGGGCCGGTCCTGTACAGCTTGAGTAATGCAGACTAGTCATGTGACACATATATTTGGGTTTGGCTTATCTCTCTTCCAGGTGGTTGTGCTTTTCGTATTTATCTTCGTTTTTTTTCCCTGTAACTCTTCCTAATTTCTTCCCCATCTGTCCCAGAGACTGTAGTATGTGTTCGGATCCAATTTCATCAAAAACAGACCTTGTCCAGACTGTCTGAGTCGTTCTCATTAAGACCAGAGGCTCATTACTTCAAGCCAGACATGCTAAACTGGGTGCTATCTTGGTTCAAGTTATTGTTACTCCACCTGGAGCCATTTTGGCTCCAGTCACTGCAGTTAGAGCAATAGAGCCCAACTCAGGCTCTCAAGAATCCTGCAGATTTTGATTTCTACCACCTACCACATGTCACACATTGGCTTCGGAGTGAACACACCTGTTTCCCAGGTAGAAATTGGTTCATTAAGCACCAACGACGACAGAGACTTGGAGACGAGAAGGTCTCGCTGCCATCTTGGCTTCTGAGTGTATGGCTCACATGGCTGCCATCTTGGACCCTGTTTCCAAGCACCTGTGACGGTTGTGTACACACAACTCGGTGTGTTGCAAGCCTAATGGCCTCAGCGTGAATCTCAGCACTGACAGCAACAGTGATTTCATTTGATGCAACGAATGGGTTGCTGTTACAGATGAAGAAAGAGAGAGAGGCGAAGAAGGGGGAGGGGAAGAGAGAGAGAGAGAGAGACACAAAGATGTGGAATAGAGAGAATAATTTGGATGTAGATAAAGAAAGAGAGATGAGGAAACATAGAAACAAACATAAAAAGCAGAGTGATCCAAGGTGCGAGAGTGACACCGAGCCACAGCACAAGTGAAACGGAGAGATCACTTATCTCCTAAGTGGATCACCTGCCTGGATTGGTGAAGAAGTAGAGTGTTGTTGCCATGGCATTGCTGGTTGCATGCTTCTGCGTCTGGTGTGTAATCATCATTGATGCTCACACTCCCCCTCCCCTCATCTACACCTCCCTTACCCTGAGCTCTCCTCCTCCTTCTCTCCTCCTTTCCCAGACTCTTTAGACTCTCAGATCTAAGCTGTTCTTCAACAGATACTTCATTACAGCAACAAATTCTTCTGCTCACTTCATAATAATCAGACAATTAATGTATAGAGAAGACACACTCGAGAAGAGTGAGGACGTTTCCTCTCAAAGACAGCATGCGTAATTAATTTTACTTTGACAATAGCTTCTCCTAGGTTAATTTCAACCTGCAATCTTTTGCTCAACCTTGGCCATCAATCATCTGGTAACCAACCTTCAGAGCTGTGTTTACATAATGAACAACACATCCATTGTGTTAGCCTGAGTTGTGCGTGGCACGTTTTGCACCCAGTGGCGTATTGTGTGAAAGTCAGCTAAATATGCGATATTTTATGCAGTACCTTCGCAATAAATATCTTCAGCTGAAATTGGAAAATTTAAAGGAATATTTCAGAATGGATACCACAACACCATAGAAAAATTTCAGCTAAATGACTAAATTTTTTTTTTCTATATTGGTTGGAGTGTAATGGTTATAGTTTATATTATATGATTATGTGGTGTATTGTAATTTAAACATTTATCATCTGCCCCAACACTTTCATTGTAAGTGGGTTTGCAGTAAACAGGCTTGCCATTCTCCACAAAGTACAGAGAAATATGTTGAAATTCTTGCTCATAGCAATTGCAAATATGCTACAAATTTAGTGAATGCTAGGAGATTCTGGAGAATTTTTTTTAACCTAAAATCAAGTTTAATTTTATGAATCAAGCAAAACCCTCACCAAATATTACGATAAATATACAGTATGTGGAGAATTACCATTCATTAAATTAATGTGAATGAAAAGAGAAGCTCATAAAGAGAAAAGACATTCAACCGCTCCAGACGATTACACATCACCCTAACAAAAAAAATTTAAATATTACTAGCAATAAATTATATTTGTATATTAATGCTGGAATTTGGCTATTATGTGAATTTACTTTAATGTAGGGATTGGGAATGTGCTCTTGGATACATTAGGTTGCTTAGAACACACATTCACCCCCTACATTTTAGCATGTTAATACGGAACAAATGTTCCATGCTTCATTACTTTTATATTGGGATATGCTAGAAAATGTCTGAATCCCCTGATGAGCAAAAAGGTGATTTGATTTGACATGTCCTCTGTTTTACTAGATAATGTACTTCATTAGCTTCACAACAGCAGCCTAGACAGTTTGTTTAGGTTTCATTCAAACAGTCTAAGTTCTCACTTAGCTTCAATCCTTCAGAGCATATGTGATTTCATTAGGTTTGTGGCTGGCTGGCTAGATAGTGTTAACCCGTAAAATGAATACCTCAGGTCACTAGTGAGCTATAACTTGATTTTCACTCAGCTACCTTGACCCTTGTTTTTCAGTTAGACCCCCTACTTTCATTGTATTCCTCCCCTACAATACATAATATGCCAATTTATATAAATGAAATAGTTATGTTAGATACCTGGTTGACAAAACAACAGTATACAATTAAGTGTAAATTATTGCTGCATTCAGCAATATGTAGCTTAGTATGTGTTTGCTAATCTAGTTCCTGACAAAGTATCTGTGCTCATGGTCGGAAGAACCATACTTTGTGCAAATTATTAAAATATTAACAAATATCATTAATTTTATTATTATACAGAATATTTATATTGTATTGCTTGTATTTGTTGGCTGCTTGTAGATCAATTTGGCTTAAATTCTGTGTGAAGTAGCTAAGAACCAAAGATATCAGGTGGTGAAACACTTGAAGGGTTAAATTAGTCAAAAATACACCACATAACACCACACAACATTAGCACAAATGCTGCCTGACTAAAGAACTGCACCATGGCTTCACTAGCTCTTGCAGTGTGGCCATCACTCTGCTCCACCTTTTTTTTTTTTACCTGCCGCACTTTGCCGCTAGTGCTTCATGCCTCGGGTGACAGGAATCCAATTTCACCGTGTCTTCAGGAAAGAATCTCTCAGGCTGATGAGAGCTATTGGGCATGTGGGAGATGCAGCTTCCATCTCCTTATTCTTCCATTGCTCTTGGGGACTTGGATCCTTCTACCAGACAGGTACGGCCAGGCAGGTGTTGCTGCCAGGGGTCAGGACCGGTTTTGTTAAAAAAAAAAAAGTTAGGAATAGGGATGTGTGGCCATAAATTGAGGCCTGTTAGAGGAAAGGGATATTAGGTGGCATCAGGCCAGTGTGGTCCATGTCTGCAGTGCTTCCTGTGATTGTCCATTTGAAAGTGGGGAATGCTAGTCTGGACAGTATGAGCCGGATGCTCTGTGTTTCTTGCAGACATGATGCAGAGAGTTTTGATTTGAATGTTCTGTAGTGGAAACAGTGAGTTGGGAAAAACTTGAAAGACATCTGTGCCAGTTTAGCGTTGTTTTTTTTTAAATCATAACATCAATGCTACAATAATGTTGGGTTGTATTCAACATGTTTATGAGAAGATTCCACATAAAACAGCCTCTTTTTCTGATATTCACAATGGCAGAGACTAAATTGTTCTTATAGCATTATGTGTTTACTGTTTTAATGTTGATGTTTCTCAATATGGCTGAACCTATGGAAGTTTGTGGTTGATGCTAAGTGTAATTACAGTGTAATTGCAGCTATACAGAATTTTGTCTTATTTTGTCTAATTTACCAATACCTCTGGGGAAAATGTTGATATTCCCACCAGCTTTGTCTCATTTCTTTTGTTGCTAATGCTGTGTTCGAGGCAAAGTTGCAACTTGCAATTCCTCACCTACACCCAGTAAAAAAACAGAAAATTCAACTTGTTAACTTGCGGTAGTTTTCTCCACTACCAGTTCCTTCCCTGTTTATGGAGTGACGTCAAATCAACATGGCCGCTCACACTGTCAACAGTGTAAAGTGCCTCTTTGCTACTTTTAAATTAGTTTATAGCAGTATTTGGCTTTAGGTCAGTTAGTATACAGACACATTGCTTGATTAAATCTATAACACTGGCCACACTAATCGCTGTTTTGCTAACTCTACTCGCTATTGTCCGCTGGATGGTTTGTTGCTAAGCTACTCATTATTGAGTACCGTTGTTGCTGTGCTGCAATTTCAGTCCAAAATATTCCCTGAATGTTTGAAGTTCACTATAATAGAATAGTAACAATAGCCACTTGGGCCTGTAACTGCTGTAAAAGGGCTTTTAAAGTAGCTTTTTATGAGCTTTATGCAACTGAGCAAACAAAAGACACTATATATATATATATATATATATATATATAGCAGCATATATATATATATATATATATATATATATATATATATATATATATATATATCGCTCCTGCACCACATGTGCACCAGCTCCTGTTCCTCAACACACACATACACTCCCACGCATACACCACTGATTAGTCACAGTTGTGTGGAAATGATACCAAGAGCTTTATGATTATTTATTTATCTATTTCCATAATTTAGCCGCTCTGCTGGAGGAGTATGCTTTCCGTTTCACCGGTATTTTAGATGACTCTGCTGTGCTCCCTTCCGTTCCTTTATGCACAAAGCGACACAACGAATTTGATACGTGCAGGATCTTAGAAATTTGATTCTGAAAGAGCATGTGTGAGAGAGACACACAGAGAGACAGACAGAAAAAGAGATAGAGGAAGAGAGAGAGAGAGATAGAGAGGCGAATGGAAAAATGAAATGCGCATTTTGAAATTTGATGGTGATGTTTTTAGAGTTTGGGTGGCATGTGTGTGTGTGTGTGTGTGTGTGTGTGTGGAGAGAGAGAGAGAGGATGCTGTGTGAGGACACTGTAGAGGTGACAGAGAAAAAAGATGCTACCTCTCTTTCTCTTTTCTCTCTTCCCACTCTCTTGCTTTCTGTCATTCCCCCACTTGCTCTTCCTCTCTCTCTCTCTCTCCCTCTCTCTGCAGCAGTGGTCGTGTTCAGATGACAGAGGGGTAGGTGACTCATCAGGGAGCTGCTCGCAACTACAGACAGAGAGAAAACGAAGCATGGGGGGTGGGGGAGAGTGAGACGGTGAGACAGACAGAGGGAGAGAAAGAAAGGGAGGGAAGGAGGGAGATTGAGAGAGCGAGAGAGAGAAAGAGAGAGAGATAGAGAGGAAGAGTGAGACAGTGATGAATTCAGATCCGTCTTGCTTGACTGCTGCTGTTTATTGGTCCACAGAAGCTTCTGGAAAGACACTAATGACTCCTCCCCCATGAATCAGAGACAGGGTGTGTTAGTGTGTACATGCCTGTGTATGTGTGTGTTGTGGTTATGGTGTGAAAGCACCTCTTGATTGTCACTATACTCTTCCAGGAACTAGGTATACAGCAAGTGTGACAATAAAACATCACCTTGCTTTGTTGCCACTCTGTAATACTGACATAGTAAATACGTCGTACTCCTTCAAAAACTATGCATCCTTTCTTGCTGATTTAAACTGCTAGAAGTAAGGGTTGGCAATGTATGTCTTAAAAAATCATGATACACAGTATTTATCACAATATTTAATTGTTTTGCAATGGTCCAGTCTAATTAGGAACAGGACAAAAAATGAAACAATTGCTAAAGAGAAAATAAATTTCAACAGCCAATCACCTGTTATTGTAACAATGTAATTAATCAGTGTTGTATAAATAATCATGATACTGACCAGCTCTTATTAAAAATTCTTATGAATTCAAATGAACGAGGGTTGGTTGTTGTATGATTTCAAACTGTCATAGGAGTCATAGGAAAAGGTGGGAAACAAACCCCACCCCTAACCTTCATATAACTTATGAGTCAGTGTTAGACTATAACCACAATACTCTTTAAAAATTTAATTGCGACAACATTTTTTTGTGATATTAATATTGTATTATATCACCAAGCTCTAGTTGAAAGTCACACTTATGCATGTTGTAATTTCGATTAATTATTTCTCATTCATAACCCATAAACTCTTTGTGTAAAATACAGAATGAACATTCCCATGGTGTGGGTTTGTTTTTTAATTTTCAAAAGACAAAAAAAATTTATGTCTGTTTTCTATCACCTCCATAACAATGTCCTTAAGCTTCTTGCAAAATATACTTGGATTTCTAAAGGGTTGTTTTGTGTTTTTTTCTTCTTCAGTTTTTGGCAGCCAACATCTCCATGTCACTGTCATATTGACAAATTGAGAAAATATTAGTCAGATTTATGGCTGAATTTATGTATAAAAAACACAATTTTGGGGTAAAGAGTGGACTTTTCTGGCTAAAAAATGGAAAAAATCAAATGGAAAATTCAAAGGACTTTCTTGTCGCACTGCAATTCAGGCCATGAGTCGCCCATAACATACCATTAATACAGTTACGCAGACAGCTTAGCAAGAAGCTGTATCGATACAGCTGTATGTAAGGATGATATGTAAGGACGATACAGCTGAAGTGTGTAAGAATGTTGAGCTCGGATCAGATTCTACTGCGCATATAGATCTTATTGTGTACTCTATAAGAGTCACACTGCTTTAGAGACAAATTATTATCCCTAAAAACAGACAGATACTGAGAAAAGATCTCAGAGGCATCTTCCCTCAATCCAACATACCTTCGAGACTGGTCTCCCATAGCAACGCAGTATTATCTGTTGTGTGCCTGTATATGTGTGGTGGCTGGCCTATTATAGTCAGGCACTTGTGAAGGCCACCCTGTTGTTAGAGCTAACATTCACTGTGGGGTCTTTTCACAATACCAGCCGGGTTCAACAAGCAACACCTGTGACATGACACCTGTGTTCGAAATGACATAATTGTATACTGAATCAGTACGTACTTCTCATAGTACTACACAGTCACATGGTTCCCATCAAATGTACTTGGACATAGTGGTCAGATTGGGTACATGTTTTGTACCATTGATATGTATATTTCACCTCGAAACATGGATATACATGTACATAGAGATACATAGTGTAAATTTAAAATTGTTTAGATAAATGGACTGTAATTAGTTTTTAGAGTAAAGATTTTAAGGTACACCACATGTTCCTTTCTAGCACTTTTTTTCTGACAGTGGGGAATGATTAGTAAAAACAATGAACCTCATTTATCGATCTTTTAATAAAGTTGTGTCTAAATGTTAGTGTAAGCCAAACCAAACTAAAAATTTCCACCAGATTTACAAGTTTCAGAAACGCAGATTTTCTTCATGCTCAGGTGCATATGAAGTGCAAAGCATGTTCCTGACACAGCTCATTTGCACGTAGTGACGCCCACAAAAGTCCATAAAAGTTCAAGTGCGTAGACAGCTGGGAGCACAAAATGAACAATCAGGGTAAAGGCTGAAAGACAGAAGTGGAAATTATTCTTGAGTCACTTCTATGCCAATAAAAATATTTAATAATATATAATACTACTACCAATAAAAATAAGTGCTAAATCTGTATGCTGAGGCATTTGTTTACAGCTGACAGTTACATGCAGACAGACTGGCCCATCCACCATTTACACAGAACCATTTCTTTTGTCATAATTGAATGATTAGTTTTATTTATGTCTTATTAGATTGATTAGTTTTATTTAGTTGTCATAATTTATGGATTTTTGTTGGCTTGCTTTCTTTATTTTTCGTATTCTTTCATTAACGTCAATAATATAAATTGACTGGTTTTCACAAATTGTTCTCGATGGTATTCGTAGTCGCTGACCTAGTGAAATATCATGAGGCTGTGTTTTTGATAGAAACTCCAAAGTTCTTCTATAAGTCACTCTGGATAAGCACATCTGCTAAATGCTGTAAATGTAATATAAATAAGCTATTTAAAATGCGACAGTATATTCCATATACTATAGAATTAAAGTAATTCATGCAAATGATATGATATTGAAGTTGATCAAGTCAGGAGCATGAGTAGTATATGAACGTTTTTCCGAATTTAAGGGATTTTCATGAATACCAAATTTCTTGTGTAAATGCTGGGATGAATGATTATTAAATAAATCCATTCACATTCAGCTTGATAAATGAGGCCCATTTTGGGTATAGATAGCTACATCAATTTTTTGTTAAAAAAAAAGCCTAATTACCTTAATTAACAAGTTTTCCCAGAAAATTTATAGAATTGATGATTTCACAAGGAGACAAATGCTAAAATTAAACTTACACTGCCAATCATACACTAGCATGATTCTAAACTAAAGTTTGCCATTTTGTTAATTTCATCTTTCACTGGGTAATTGTGGTAATCATATCTGTTTTATTCTTAAGAACAGTCAAGAAATCTTGTAGTACTCACTTCGAGTATTAGTATTCACTTGTATTTAGTGTTAGTATTTATTAGCATTCACTTATTTGCTGAGGGTTATTGAAAAATTGACATTTAAGCAATATCACATCGTCATTAATCGAAAGAAAACCTAATAGAGCGATGGCAGATGATGTCTGTCATTTGGTTTTAGATAGATGGGGAAGGGGAATGATTCCCTTTCAGTCCCTCTCAGAACATACCTTGCTTGTGGATGCGGTTACTGAAGAATTAGCTTAGGCTTCTTCATTTTTCCACAGAATATTTTCAGTTACTTTGATCCAGTTTTAGTTACCCTTTGTTGGTTAAACCAAAACCAGTGTAATGAGGCAACAGTGAAGAGCTTCAGGGCAGTGAAAATGTAATGAAATGTGCAATGTAAATACACTAAAGGCATAACTAGCATAAATAGCTCATTTTCTGTCCTGTATCAATTAAGACATCACAACTTATTAAAGAGGGTTAAAATATTTGTTAGTACTATTTATCTATTACCTACTATTAAAAATATTGAATTAAATAAATGTATTAATAACTGATGTATATCCATGACAGTAAGTGGAAAACTAACAGCAACAAGCTAATTAGTTGATGTTAATCTTTGTCTGTTAGCATTAGTTAACAGCCTGAGGTAAATGTTTAGGTTTGTTAAACTTAGAAGGAATCATATCACAATGTATACATGGTCTTTACAAGTTGCAGTTGCTGTTGCTTTCATCAGCGGTTTTTCAGATTTTGATATTAAAATGATCGTGCCATATTGTGGAATGCACTATACCACAAAAATACTTAATTGGAAATTATGGGGGGATTTGGTGTACTGGAAATATTTCTGTTTTCATACTGCTTACTACATACAGTACTCTTGGGCAGGGTTTTGTAAGAGCCATATTTTTAGCACACTTTTTTGGAATATGGCCATAACCTATAACACATTTTCTATATGTTCATTTAGAGATGGCAGCTTAAGTCCAAAAGTTGTTAAGATGCTTTTCGTGAACTTTTTATGAACTTTAAAGGGACAATATTATTAATTCACGAATAGTGTCATATTAAATAGCATGAGATTTTGGAGTTACATCAAATGGTCAGACAGTGGCGCTTGACTTAATATTGCTCCTCGCTCAAGCCGATATCATACAGAATAAATACACTTAAATCCAAGGTCAGAATCACATATAACTGAGACATGCCTCTGTTTTATAAACTCCACAACTTCTGAATATTGATTAAGTCCATAGTTACATCTGAGATCTGAATACTGATGTGCACACTTTCGGTATTAAATCCTCACTATGTGTCCTTAACTGAACCCTGAATACGTTTAGTTATGTACAGAAGGGAAAATATCATTCCATTACAGAATGTTCTTTAGTAGTAACTGACCATAACCTGCCAATTAACTTAACTGCTATAAAAAAAAATCTGTGTTGATAAGACATACATCAGCACACACACACACGCACGTGCGCACAGGCGACAGATATATACACAGTCTGTTGCCTGTGTGTATGGGTTTGTTGATGTGTGACTTATTAGTCTCATACATCTCAGTTTGTCCCAGTGGCCAGTGGCACAGCGGTGTGTGTGTGTGTGTGTGTGTGTGCACTCTCTCAAGCATGGCAGTAAATGCTTATGCTCAGCCTAGCACATCACACCAGCATCTGCGCAGCTGTGCTGGTGACTGCTCCACTGAGATGCAACACACACACGCACAGCCTCAGAATATTGGCAGGTGGCATTTTCCTGATATGACTTGATACACAAGAGAATTTTAGATTTTTTTGTAATCGAAAAGAACTGTTTAAACTAATTTTAACATTTTTTTTCTTGGAATTTCATAATAAAGAGGAAAAATAAGAGCAATTTAAGTTATTCTTAAATTGGTACAGTTATCACCATATTCATTGGAAACTTATTACAATTGACACACACTTATATACACATAGGCCATTTCTGGAGCCAGAGGCTAACTTTCCATTGAGAAATCTCAGCACTACATTGTTGATTATTTTCCTACAACTGCATGCTTCATTGTGTTTATTGCTTTCTTAATTATGCCCAGCTGAATGTCCACACACAAACCAATATATTTATTTCTCGTTCAATACATATTCAAGTGTTGAGAAAATTAAAAGTTTAAATCAATGTAGTCACCTAAACTGGAAATTGAAGATTAGAAAAAAAAAATCACCTGGTCTTTTTCCAGTCTTCAACTGTCCAGTTTCGGTGAGTCTGTGCTCATGATAGCTTCAGATCCTTGCTCCAGATCTTCTGTTGTAGCCTATCCACCTCAAGGTTTGATGTGTTGTGCATTCTGAGATGCTTTTCTGGTCACCACGGTTGTTAGTTGACTTACTATAGACCTCCTGTCATTCACCTCTGATCTCTCATCAAGAAGGTGTTTCAGCCTGCAGACCCTCCAAACACAGGATGGTTTTAGTTTTTTACACCATTCTGTGTAAACTCTAGAGATCAGCAGTTTATAAAATACTCAAACCAGCCCTTCTGGTACCAACATCCATGCCACGAACAAAGTCACAGAGATCATACTTTTCCTTCATTGTGATGTTTGATGTGAACATTAACTGAAGCTCTTGTCCTCTATCTGCATGATTTTTTGCATTGCGCTGCTGTCACATGATTGGCTGATAAGATAACTGCATGTGTACAGGTGTACATGTGTGCAGGTGTACAGGTGTTCCTAACAAAGTGGATTGTGAGTGTATATAAAATAATGAAACCTGCCTCAAGCTCTAACTTAAAAGATTATTATTAAAAGTTTTTTTTGCATTGACCGGTGTGAATTTCTCATGTTTTAGTCCTACTAAACGTCATCACAAGGGAACAGATTTTGGAATTTAGGTGTATAATTGAACACGCTACTATACAGTATGTTGAAATTATCAGTATTTCCATATTTAATACATCATAAAAAACTTTTATTCATGTGTTGGTACATTGTAATTACACTGGTTCTTATACTGTTATAGGGGAACTGCAATATAAAGCATTACAGGTGTTATTATTTTCACATCTAAACACCCACAACTGATTATATAATAGTTCGGCGTTTTAAAAGGTCCACTGGTTCCCTGAAGAAGGACTGGCTCCACTCCACTACTAAAAAAAATGGTAACACTCGTTCTCTCTTCAATGTACCAGTCTAGACCTGACATTTATCCTTAAGTGCACATTGTTTAAAAAAAAGTATCAACTGGGACACATACAATTACAAACAAGGTCACAAGATACCTTCCGAAATCCTGCTGCCTCCCAAAATGTGTGCCATTTTTAATCGTGTGTATGTGGGTGTGTTTGTTTGGTAGAAATCTGTAAGTGGGTTTCAGAGGTACAGAGGCGGAGAGTGATGCATGAACACTGAGCCATGTATACAGTGCACAGACGGGCTTTAATGGGGGAACGTCTGTGTGTATTTCCCAGAGGCTGAGTTATGTGTGTATGTAGGTGGTGTGTGTTCTTGTTCTCTAGACTAGCAGCATAGTAAAACATCACAGACAGGAGCTCTTGAGAAGGAATGAGAATCAATTGTGTGAATGCGTTGTGAATGTCTTTGGTAAATTTTTGAAAGGGGTTGGTGATATGGCAAAACATACTGTATCACATCACAGTGCATGAAGACATTTTCACGATACACAGAATGTATCACTGTATTTAGTCAAGTACAATTGCTGAAAAAAAGTACTGTCATTATTTATCACAAAATTAATACCACAATTTCTGTCCTCTTCACCCTGTCAATCCTTTAACTCTTACCACGAACTAGGGAACTTCATGGTAGCTATGATTACCAAACTCTTAACTATGATACCACCATGGATTTACTGTGTTACATTATGGTAAATTATGGTTATTATACAGTATGTTAAAATAAATTATACCAAAGTGCTCTTGACTTCTCGATTGGTCAGAAGGTGTTGATTAATTTTCCCCAACAGCAGCTCTGACAGTTGTTCTGGCTGTAATACAAATCACAAGTTTATATCAATGTACTCTTCTAATATGTTGTTTCTATAGTAACAGTTATCTCAGAGGGACTTGTATAGCAGAGGCTCCACAAACATTGAAAAATATGTTAGTTAACAAAAAAAAAAAACATGTACAATCATCGATATGAAAAGATTTCTGTGAAAAGACGTTCAATTAACGTTTTTGGAAGGTGTCTCCCATGTCAGCACTTTGTAACAATCAGAGGTAATGCTTTAAGTCTTCTGATGCAGGAAAGGATGTCTAAGGATGGAGGACTTTGCACTTTGCAGTTTCTCAGCAACAAGCTCTGTTTTTCCTGTCTTCAAGAGAAAGTGAGGGAACGAATGTTTATAGCTGATAAGACATAACTAGACACAGATATTGTGACTTTCTATAATAAAAGAAAAATTTGTAATCTTTGGCAAATTGTTGTGGTATAAGAGGAAACACACTTCTAAATTAATCGACTTCGGGGTGGTAAATATCGCATCCCACCACCTTGTCATGGTGGTGCAGCAGCATGCCCTATTGTGTTTTATTCCTTACATACTACCGTGGTTGTATGGTGGTGTTTTAGAGTAACTATAGTCAAATTCTCATGAATTTTTTTTTTCAATGTAGAAAGGTAAGCCCACCATAAAACTGCCATACAAGTAGTTCGTATTATAAGAGGTCAACAGTTTAGTTATTACGTCTTTTATAGCAACAGTACAAAAGTGCGGTGATAGTGCAAACAAGACAAAATATCAACAAAATATCAACATTTTCCTCAGATGTGTTGATAAATTACTAAGAAAATATTTCTTTGTAATTCATTGACTGTAAAGAAACTTCCAAAGATTCTGTCATATTGGAAAACACCAACATTGCACCATAAATACTAGAAAAGTGGGCCATGAAGGTACAATCTTATATCAAACAGCACATATCTTATAACTGATAACTGCAGTTTTTATACTGTAGAAAAAAGCTTTCACGGTATGAATTCCAAAAAAAATCCCTGTAGTGTGGTTAGTATGTTACTGTAGCCATCATACTGTACATCATATTGTTTAGGCGTCGCATAGTTCTCTCATCAAACATTTCTGCAAGTCCATTCATAAATAATTCATTTTAGTTTTCCCTTAAATCTAGGCAGTTTCAATTGTGCCCACTATAGTAATATGAAATTATGACAGACATATCATAGTAACCCTAAAATATCCTTGGCTGCAAACCATGTTGCAAACATCTTTTGCGCTAAGAATGAGCCAAAAGTAAGAATGAAACCTGAATAAAGAAGCTAGTGACTATACTGTAGATGGGCAAAATGATCTCCACTGTCCTTGTAGTGCTAGTGATTTGGCACTGTTTGCTGTGTAAGTGAATTGAGATGGAGATTTTTCATTATGTTTTAATTTATTCAGTTAATTCCAGCTTTGAGGATTCCTAGTTGTTCACCATTAATACGTATATGATATGGGTGATTAAAGTTCATTTTGTAATATGATAACGTAATGCCTCAAGACGCCACTTAGTCGTATACCCCTCCTCTTCTCCTTCCTACTCACGCCCACACAAACACTCTTTCTTTTCTGCTGTCTACTTTTCTGTCTGTATATTCTCCCCTGCTAACGCACACATATAATACACACACATACACACACACACACACACATAGGCCACGCCACCCACACATAACTTACTCTTCTAAATACACCCATTTTCTTCCTTTCTCACTCCTACACACTCACACAAACGCACACACATAGAGGGGTCTGGCTAAATAAAGGAAGACAAAGCGTTTTTTGAGAGCGTCTCAGCACAGGACAGCGCTGCGATCAATAGCGTTTCCACTGTAGCTGAAAAGCTCTCAGCACTCACTCAGTATTGGAGTGTCAGCACCTAACGTCAAAGAGCACCCTTCCCGCTTCTCCTCCTCCCAGCCCCCTCTGTTTTAGATAAAGCCAAAAGGGCCATCATTTGTCACCTCTTGTCAGTTTAGTTGTCTCACCTTCCATAGTTTTTGATGTTGACCCCTGTGTTAGTGATTACATCGACACCCTTTTGAAGCACAGTTGCCCAAAGATGAATTCTCATCTTCAGAAAACTGCACTGACTTTAGTGATCAGGCTCAATCAGTAGTGTTAAGTACAAAATCACTGATTGGTGAGTGACCCACATCCCTTTTTTGAAAATCAAATATTCTTGCCTCGTGTTGAGCGAGTTTTTCCTCCATGCGCAATAATCAAAGGCATTTGGCTCAACACATCGTGCTAGTGTACATCATTAATTGAAAGCACTGTTGCTCAGAATTGGTCACTGTTCAGGCACATGCCGATCATGCTAATCTGGGCAGGGTCCACTTCTTATGCAGTAATATAAAATAATGATAGTGTTTAATTCGATTTTTGTTAACACAACACGACTGAAGGATAATCTGACCGAGCACTCAAACAGCGTGGTTCATAAATTCGTCCATTAAAAATCCAGTCTTCTTGTTAAGCAATGAAAATGTGCTTAAGTTCAAGTTCAGACTTGAACTTGAATTCAAACTCGGACCCTGCATGCACATCTTCTGAATATCACTTATGCCTGAAGTTCCATCTGATGTCTGAATACCAGTATGTGCAATTTCATTACCAAATCCTCATGGTGCACACTTAACTATGAATAAGAGTTTAATGCATAAATATCTTTGACTGGAAAATTCATGTAAGCATTCCTCAAAAGTGCTTAAACATTTATTGACAGAATTCAACAACTGCCATTAAACATCCATTATAATTTTTAATTGTTTAATAATGTTTTATGTTCTTTTTTTTCAATAAACAGAGAAACATCAAAATTCTTGTTTGTGGTAAGAATGTATACACTACAGATGCTGCAGATAGAGATGAGGTTGAAATGTGTTAGAGTACTATTTTAAGCAAGCTTCAATAGTTTTGAAAGATTTAGTGCATAATCTGTAGATGTAATTTATTACATTCATTTATTACATTTATTTTACTCACTGTTAAAAGGAATTAAAATTGTAATTAGTTATAAAATACTGTGTATCTGCAAAGCCTTCATGGTCTACTTAAGTAGGAAAAAACCCAATGATGAACAAATTCTAAAAAAAAAAAAAAACACACAAACTAAAAATGCCTCCTAGATGGTGCTTGAAAACACAAACATCTTGATAATGTGTCAGAGGTGGAGCTCCATTGAACATAACTTTTTCCACACATTGTATTTATTCAGTCTGAAGCAAACATGCCTATGGCAACCTGAGCAGCTAAAGAACAAATTTTTTTTTTAATGCAACCCCCATCCCCAGCCCTGCTCAGAATACGAAAACAACTCCAACTTCTGCCTCTTGTTGAAGTTTCCTCTTCTCATTAACAACTGTTAAAAAGTGGAATCGAGAGCTGATTAGCAGTCTTTTTGTCCTTCTCCAGCTGCCGTTGTCATTCTGAGCACAGCCGTGTTGCCTTTTCTCGAGCGGCCATGTTGGTTTGGCGTCCTCAGTTCAAAGGTGCCGCATTTGCATTGCATGAAGCTCGAGTCCCCCCCCTCCTTTTCGTCCCAGAGGACACGAGACACACCTCGTCCAACACCACACCGCACACACCGGCCAATCGGACGACCCGGCACGGAGCGTCGCCATGACAACCGAGGCGGCCCATCCCAGATGGTCTCAATGTTGCAGACACAAAAAGAGGGGATGGGGGGAAAAAGGAAAAGGGAAAAATGAGAGAAAATAGCCACTTACTGGTGCGTTTACACTTTGGCATGTTGAGTGTGTTTTACAGGGAGTTCAGAGAGTGTAAAACTACATGGGGACTAAACTGGAATGGAACTGTAGTGTGTGTGTGTGTGTGTGTGTGTGTGTGTGTGTGTGTTACTCCAGTGGGGCCTAGGGAATAGGAAAAAGTGGCTGAGAAAAAAAGTTTAAAAATTGAAAGGAAGTAAGAAACAGACCATCTGAAAAAAAGAGAAGATGCTGTGTGTGCTTTATGAATGCGTGTGTAGTCTTTATAAGTGTGTGTGTGTGTGTGCGTGGAGCAAAGGCACACAGATTCTACAGATCATTTTATTTGTGTCTGCAAAGGTTTTAACTGGACTTTTCCATCTCTGAGGCTTAATGTATGGCTGATGCAATGCACTGACACACACATATACACACACACACACACACACACAGTGAGTAGAACAAAATTCAAAACAAAATTCAGCACCAAATCAGGTTTATTTTCCCTAAAACCATCTCTATCTCTCTACCTCCCCCCCCTCTCTCTGTCCATCTTAATTTCCTAGCCAGCGATATAATGCTTATTGTATGTGCTGAGAGCCTGGTTAGTATTCAAAGTCCAACATCGATGTGAGAGAGAAAGAGAGAGAGAAAGCAATATTATTCTCTATATCCATTCTCCTCCTTACATTCAAAAGGGAGGGAAAGTGTGCGCTCCTTCTCTCCGCTGCTGATGCTTATCCTACTAAATGAGTTTGAGAAAGTGAGAGAGACGAATGAGGAAAAATAAAATAAACCTTTATCTCTTTCTCGCTTTGCTTCTCCATAGCACCTTGATGCTCAAAAAAAGTGAAAGATGACAAGAGAGAGAGCATTATCACAACATCGCTTTGATTTTATGTATGAGTCATTGGCTGCAATGTTTGATATTAATTATGACAAATATGACACCTCCGTCACCGGCTGTTCCTCTGCATACTGATGAGGCTCATTTGCAGCAAAGTATGCTGGAGTATCAAACATGACGATGACCTACCCAAACAATACAATGCACCCATCTTAGAAAATCAATATAATTGCCTCAGTGCGTGTGTGCGTGTGTGTGTGTGTGTATGTGTGTGTGAGAAAGAGAGAGAGAGAGAGGTCTCCTGAATGCAAATATCTCATAAATGAGCTCTGTAATTGCCAGCGTCACAATTATAATAACAGCTCTGCTTTGCTGTTTCTAGCCACACACAACCCTTGGCAAGGATCAATATGTTCGAATGCATGCTGTGTATTAATGTGTGTGCTTGCCACGTCTGTGCATGCTTGTGCACACGTTCGTGTGTGGCTCAGTGTGTGTGTATGTGTGTGTGTGTATGAATATAAATGCTCTTCGAGCCAGGAGGAATCTGAAGGAAGGGACGTGAGAACCTGTCTGCTACTGTTTCCATAGCAACCCAGCCAGAGCAGGGCCAGAAGTGTGTGTGTGTGTGTGTGTGTGTGTGTGTGTGTGTGTGTGTGTGTGGTGCTCATGGCTTCTGGAATATGGATGACTCCGACAGAAAGACAGAGAGAAAGGGAGAGAGATTTTTCCTCGTACCCTATAATAAGAGCTTAACTAACACGGCTATATGATTGTATTAACTGTCAGAAATTTCAGTTTCGTCTCAATCTAGCGTGTTAGCCAACCAGCTACTTCACTGTGAGCATGTAAATGAGACACTACTCCTATAGTGTATAGAAATGAAGATGTATACAAATTAAACACTATAAACATTAAGCCTAAAAGAAAAACTTAAATTTTTAATGATGAACTAATATAGACATTATAGTCATTGACATTACTGACAAACACAAATTGATTTATAAAGGTGTAACATAATAGACATGGAAGGTGGTGGTGGTGTAACTGTAAGTGTAAATATAAGCAGATAAAGAAGTACTACGTGTCATTCTTTAATTAGGGATTGCTGTGATATATGAGAAATAAAACACTTCTCAAAGTGCTGTCGTTGATTGTTTTTCTATAACAGCACTCCACGCCTTACGTAACACCCATATCTCCATGTGTTATAGACTAATGTAGATCTACAGTATTACTGACCTCATAATATTGTAGACCTAACATCCATTAAGATTAAGTGTTTTTTTGTTTGTTTTCTTTGTTTTTTTAAACCAATGCAGCTGCACTAAACCTATTTTTGAAGGTTTACATACATTAACATAAAGTTATAAAAATGCAGATATCCGTAATAGGGTCATTTTCAAAATATGGTGATTTTCTGACCAGGAAAATCCTGTTCAAATTTTGAATTATGTTTTCATTTTCTGTTTGGAAATTGTGACTGCAATGAAATTCTTTTTGAATGTATAAATGATATTCTTAGTTATTACTTTAGTTTAGGTCACTGGAGTTATTCATTGTCACTGGTGTCATAAGCACAGGCTGTTACACCAGTGACAAATTTCCATTAAAGATGTATTTCCCAAGATGGCATCAACAGCATCCCAAATCACTCCACATTAATCACACCAGCATGATTTTTTTATTTTTATTTTACGGGAAGATTGAAAGGAGTAACACCAATGACACATCTAAATTATCCACAAGAAAAGTAAATGAATAACTTATAAACTGTGGAAGGAAACTCTTATGGTGCTGGCTTACCTCTAATGGCTGCTCATTCTTCTGAACTTTGACCCTTGTATGACTTATCTATAACTGTCTTGTGATTTCAAAATATGATTTTCTTTTATTTAAAAGAATAGCTAACAATAATGACAATAATTAAAGCTTTTATTCTGTTAATTCCATTAATTCTGTTATATATTTGAGAAACCTCATCCTTATAGTCACCCTGTGACATTAAAATGAATAAGTAACATTGATGAAATATTATGTGTAAGAGCCTGTAAAGCAGTACAACTGCCTTGTGGGACAAGCTGTTCTTCCAGCATTTGGCAGAAAATGTACACAATAATAAAGAGACCATTTATTTATTGCTTAGGAACCTTAATTGTACAATGATTGTCATGTACGGCTTCTTAAAAATTTAACCAATATGTTAAGGGACAGATTTGTCACTAGACAAATGTCAATCTATTTATAAAATTATAATGCAAATTTCCAAACTATATAGTCATATAGTCACGAAGATCTAACATTATATACATTACAGCCATTAACGTTATAGATAGAAAGATTCGGATCTATTTGTGAAGCTTTAATATTCTGGATCAATTTCAAATGAGGGTTAATTTATGCAAATTTAGCAGGGCTGCATCCTAATGCGGCTGTAGGCTGTGTGCTCCCGGCGTATTCGGCGGTGCGAATAATATCAAGGAAATGAGATTCAACTACAGATGCTTGTGACTGAAGCATGTCGCTGCGAGAATACACACACACACACACAGCATGTATGGTTACCAAGAGTGTGGGGGTGCGTGAGCATGCATCCATGTGTGCGTATGTGTGCTCGGGCATGATCATGGATTATAGCCTCGCACACCATCCCTCCAGCTGTGAGGCATTTGCCGTGCAGCTGTGAACCTGCACACACACAGACACACACGCATACACACACATTCTACAAAAAGGCAAAAACAGAGACGTCATGGTGTGTCAAGCTGTCGAGGGGGGAAAGCTGCTTATCCTATAAATAGAGGTGGATTTCTTTAAAGAAATGGGAATGTCCAGGGTTCTACCACGTTGTGACTTTGCTGCACATCACTCCAGCATTAAAGGAATAATCCAGTGTTCTTCCACCTGTGTGGATAAATGACACAGGCAAGAATTTCGACCAGTGTCCGTGTACTGAGAAAAGAGCAGAAAATCCGAACATTTTCTTGAAAGTTTGCTTGAAAGTCTCCTGCAGACTCAGTATAATGGCAGTCATTGGGGCAGTTGCTGAGAACTTTTGATCTTTTCCTGTTTAAAAGAAAAAAAAAGTTTTGAACTTATTGTCTGTGTTTATTGCCCATACTGTTTAGATGTGATGTATGAAAATTAGTTATTACTCGAAATTATTACACAGATACAAATGCTGTCAAATCAGTGGAAGGATATACAATTCACTTGAAAGAATCAAAGGAAGAATCCAGTATCTTTCAACCTAATATCTATCTTTGGGCAAATTACACCTGAATTTTGACTTATGTCCTTGTACTGAGGAAAGAAAGGCAGACCTGCTTATTAGAAAGTTTTTGGGGCGCTTGTTGAGAAATTTTTATCCTTTCCTACTTACCAGGAAAAATATATTGAACCTGTTGTCTGTGTTAAATGTGTGTACTTTTAAGATGTGATTTATAAAAATTAGTTTGAAAAACACTGTATTGTTTTAATAGTGTTGTTTTAATATTCAAATATTATTTGTTTAAGGCATTGATTTTTGTTCAGTCTTTTAAAAGAGTGAGATCCTAAAATACAAAATAAACACACACACACACACACACACACACACACACACAAACAAACACAGGGGACCAGTCAAGGCATTTCACTGGAGACAGTCCAGCACAGTATAGCTAAATAATTTAGCCTCACTCATCACTGCTGAATTGGCAGGACCAGCCCTTGGGCAATAGGAAACACACACACACACATACACACACACAAACACACCCCCACGCATAGACAGACATCAGAGCACACACACAAAATAAACACCTACACACTTCAGGATACACACACTTTATCAAACTCCCACATCAGCCTCCTCCAGCTCTCTCCATTCATTCTACAAACTTGTCTCCTTTCTCTAATTCTCTCTCTCTCTCTCTCTCTCTCTCTCTCTCTCCGTCCTCATCTTCTGTCATCTGTTCCTGAAGTTCCAGTCCAATCCCTGCCCATATTCTGGGTCTTAAGTCACTTGATCCTAAAGGGAAAGAGCAAGAGACAGACAGACAGAAAGAAAGACGCAGAGGGAGGCGGGGGTGTGTGTGAGAGGGTGGGCGGGAAGGAGCAGCTGCGTATGGGGGGCCAGTATCAGGCTTCAGGCCACTGAGCCCGTCAGTGCGTGCACGCACACACACACACACACACACACACACAGAATATTCCACTTTATCCCACCTTCATGATCCCCCACCTCTTGTATTTCCCAAGCAAGGAATGCAAACCCCCTTTCTGCCTTTTTAAACCCATAAAAATCACAATTTTCCCCTGATGTGAGTAGAACAAGTCAGTCAGAATTTGCTTTGGAAAAGCTTTTCACAAATTATTAGCAGAAGATGTTTAAAACCATATAAAAGCTTACATTTTTCTTTTTTGTGTAAACAAACAATAGTGTGGCAATGACAGTAAAAATGCAGAACTTTATATAACTAACTGTATATCATTTTTGTTTTATTTAAAATAATATTTTACATCAGATTGCATTGAATTATTATTTATAAAAATTTTATTATATTAAAATATATATTAAATTAGTGTCATCTGTATAGTTAGGATTATCGGCAGTCAGTAATTTGTCATACTGATCACAACTATGTGTCCATCTCTTGTCAAGATTGTATAAATGTAGCAGTATAATCGTATTAATATATCAATAATATAGATCAAATGCACCAAATATCGTAGTTTTATCCAAGGCCATAACCAGGATCAAAATTTTAGTGAGGTCTGCATGTATCATTTTATAATTTCTGATCTCTGTTATGTTATACTTCCCTTCTTCCATAAACCTCACCTCTTGAATCGACAGACGTGTCCTCGCATTCAAATAATGTCATGTCATATCCTTGTGAATAACTCTGAGATGGTTACTGGTAGAAACAATCAGAGAAAATTATACAAAATTATTTATCTTTTGTGCACCTGTTACTTTAGGAAGTATCAATGCTTATTCTCTTGAATATGCAGTATATGCGCTATCTCTGCATGTACTCAGGACACAGGACCTGTGAACTGTGCTGAATTGTAGATAAAAAGAAAAGGTGAAATGTCTAAAATGTCTAAAAGCTGAGGTTGTGCTGAAAAAAAAAAAAGATACCAAACACTGGGTGGTATAATACGGCAAAACTAAATCTATGGCATTCAAAACTACCTTATTCAGACATACATTCAAAACCATCTTAGACTATAAAGGGTTAAAATTTAGACTGTTTAATTTTATTGAGTTAAATATTTTGGTTTAGTGTTATCCTGTTATTAGTTTTTAGAGTTATTTAGAGTGTGTGGGCTTGTCCTCCTTTTCTCTCTGGCTTCTCCTCTAAACATAATGGCCGATTAAGGGGTCAGTTTAGAGCCAATCATCACTGCTGATTTTGTAGTCATAGAGTGCATGTTTTTCCACATAGTGGACTACATTCTGGCACTACATTATCAGGAAGGAGATAGGCAATGTGGGTTCTGGATCTACCGAGGTCTGGACCTCTGTGTCCTCATAGCTAGTTTTGGCTGTGGCTGTATCTGTATTTATATAGTTTTAAAGAGCTCTGAAGCAGACATTATTTTTCAGACATACATGGCTCTAGAGCTTTATAAAATCTCAAACCAACATTTCACAACTGAATTGGGATTCAATAGTTCAGTAGACGGACATTTTTGGGGCTCCTGATTGGCGCAACAGAAAAAATTTTGGCCTATTATTGGGAGATCAAGAGTTCAAATCCCAATGATGCCACAGTCATCTATTGAACAAAATTGGCCATGCTCTCTAGGTGGGAGAGATGGCATACACTCTCTTCCCTGTACAGCCCAGTGACACTAGCCAATCACAGGTGTCTCTGAGTTCATGTATGAGAAAGAGGGCAGATAGAGCTTTCCTTTGAGTGTGTTACACTGCCCTGTGAGCAGCAGTTCAAAAGATGCGGTTGGCTGGCTTTACGACTTGGAGGAAAGATGTGTTCACCCTGTTAGTTGTCATATGATAGGGAAGAGCTGGGTGGTTTGGCAGATAACAAAATTGGGGAGAAAATATAGGGGGGGAAAAGACTGTGCCATTTTTCTCCCTTTACTTCACATTCCTGTGAGTGTTATGCTAATAGCAATAGACTGACTAATTAGAACCTAGAGATTTAGTTTACTTTCTCTCAGTACACGCTGGCAGAAATTGTGTGCTTGCCATGATCAAGAATAAGTTTCCTCCACCCAAAGCAAACCATGTGTAATACTATTATATTAAACTGCAGAAGTGGTCCAAGCTTGATGTCAAAGGACAATGTCACCAAACACTTCATTAGCTAAACCTACAGCATATGAGGCTGCCCTGAGAACTGCCTGATTAAAACCAGCTTCCAGGCTCAGAGAGACGTAAATGTGTAGTGCACACCAAACAACATATGGAATGACTTTAGAATCGCATGTCGTGCACAGGCAAGGCAACTGAGCTAAAGTGTGAAGCAATGTTTAAGTAAACACAGTAGTTGGGAGTGGTCTACTAATACTGAAGTGTTTAGGTGGGTTTTCACAGTGCACAGTAGCCAAAATATTCTCAGATGCACCCAAATGTGGTGATTTTGGTGTAAAGCAAATAATGTTATGACACTAATGCTTGGGAATATGAGCAAAAAAAAAACAGCTTTTAAAACAAAGCAATGACAGATCAGACGAGGACTAACTGAAAGAGCATCTATTATTTTTGTCGATTTTCTCTGTGAAGCTCTTCATTGATGTGAGAGTAGATGATCCTGCTGTTCAAACAGAGGCCTCATTGTGGATGGATGCAATTCTTTAAGAGAACGAGAGAAAAAGTAGGTTAGAAGGACACTGAAAACAGTGTCCTACCTTCTTTTTCCTCACTCCCTTTCCCCCCACAAGTGAGATATACCACGGCCAGACGATGTGGAATCTGAAGAATCTAATCTGGTGCCAGAACCACTTAGAGCAACATTAATGTAAGATGCAAAAACCTTTTTTTTAAAAAAAGTTGTAGACTTTCCAGGGTAATTTCTGGCAGCTGGACACTGAAAAACAAATGTTGATGAAACAAGGGTCTGAAATTCGCAGCCGTGGAGTGTAGACATTTCACACACTGATGATAGATAATTGATTCTCTAACTACAGAATGATGAATTGCAGTTGCTTTGAAGTCAGCAGGTTTCCTCGCCGGCTATGTTTACATGCACATTTTGTCAATATGAATGAAATCATTCTGATTGCAGAGCCTGAATGAACAGTTTCTATGCATCCTACACTCAGCAATGTGCTGAAAATCTTCAAGTACATGCACATTACATGTAATAGAAACCAAATTTCCCTTGCATGCAAGGAGCTGCATGTGAGGAACGTCAATGTTACCATAACAACAAGAATCATGTCCTATCAGAGTGTAACCATTAGTTAACATTGGTGCCTGCTACCCGAGTTTTCCTTTGTTATGCCTGTCAGTCTCAGCATAAATATCCTCCAAAGGCACTTAGGAGAAGAAGAACTCCAGCATCATTCTGCTTTGACATATTATGGATCCCAATCACACTGCTTATCCAATCTAGCAATAATTATAAAATGCATTAAAATTTGTCACATGTACGCACTTCACTACTTTCTTAAAGGAAAAAAGGGCTTTTTTACATCAGTAATATAGGTTATATGCAAGGATCCTGATTGCAAAAGTACACAAATAAAATTCAACATGGTGTTTATACCTTCACTTATTGGATTAGTAAATGGATTAACCACCTCCTGTGATTAAATAGAAATGTCATTCAAATTTACCTCAATCAGTTTATTTTATTCAGATTTACATGCTTATAAACACTCACCATCCACTTTATTAGGAACACCTGCACACCTGCACATTCATGCAATTATCCAATTATCCAAATATCAATCATGTGGCTGTCTCTCGTGGTTTTCTTCCAGTCTTTCTGTCGAGTTTTGTTGAGTCTGTGCCCACTGTAGCCTCAGAGCCTCAGATTCCTGTTCTTGGCTGACAGGAGTGGAACCTGATGGTGGTTGTATTATAATGAGGTTTAGGACAGATTCAAAATGGCCACCTTTTAGACATTCTGCCTCTGACTGACAGTGCAGTGTGGGTGGCTGCAGTTGTCACTCAACACTGTGGGCTGGAACACAACTGCTGAGATTGAGAGACAGTCAAAGCAATGCATCATGGTATAGGCCTACCTAAGACTGTCATATTTGGTCATATTTCATCAGTATTCAGTATAGAGTATTTTACACTGGGCCATTAGTTTCTATTGCTTCAGTATCATTTACAGTACTACTTTCTACTGACAGTGAAGCAATCATGTGAAACTGGAAAACAGAGATTTAATAACCAATTAAGAACAGATTCTCTGCTCACATGTGTTTGGTTTGTGTGTATGTGTTTTGTTATTGACTGGGAGAACAACTTGCTCACAGGAATAAGAGAGCATTGCTTGGCTTCCGATTACCATCACAGCAGTAGCGAATGGCTACAGAAATAGCACATGGAGGAGACATTTAAGAAACTCAGAACGGATCAGGAGCCACACACACATACACACACACACACACACACACACACACACTTAAGGAGTAAAACTGACTTGAATAGGAAGGTAAAGAGAAAGAAAATAATAATTAAATAACAGGCCATATATTTGTAGAAATAGAACAGTGCAAGCATTAACTGGTCAAATGCAAGTAGCACAGAACTGTCACTCAGAGGACTGCAATTTTGAAAAAACAAAGCTGCTGGGAAGCTCCATATCGCACTATTGCACATCAGCTACAATATGGGGAGGGTGAAGGCTAGCACATGCTTCCTCCAAAATATATGCATGTTTGCCACCATGTCTTTTCAAACTGCTGTTCATGCAAGATGAACACACTTGGAGTAAAACGCTAAAAATATCTCACGGATGCCTACAATTGGACAGTGTTGCTCTGATTGACAGGGAACTGAGTAATTCCACTCCTTCCACCCAAAGAGTGCAGCCATTTTCACTTTCTTGGACTCCCAACCATGGACGACTGTGGTATTGGTGAGATTCAAACTTACGTTCTCCTCACGCTTTTCTGTTGGCATACTATTTAGAATGATAAGCGTTATGTTGTTTGGAGCATACCTTAGTTAGCTAGGAACCTATGGCATAGCAATTTGATAACATTCCCATTGAGTTCAATGGAAAATCTAGAATATTCTTTTTTGTTGGTTCTTGCATAAAGCAAAATTACTGTTAGTGTTTACTACAAATACTAGCATAGCATAGAAAGTAATGTCACCAACCACAATCTCCAGAGAACTAAAGAAGTAGGTAGCTGTTTTTTGGGTACCATTATTCCATGGGAAACGTTCACAGGCAAAAAGAGTTTCAGATTGGTAACGGCTGTGTACCATACTGTGGTTGACTCTGAGGTGCTCCCCTGTAATTAAGAGAGACCTGGAAAGCTGAACCTGGAGCACCGGACTCACCACAGTTTATTTAACACCCTTCTCTTTCTTTCTCTCTTACCTCCCTTCTCCACTGCTTTGGTATTCCTGTTTCCATACCAACACTGCTCTCGGTTGCACAGTCGAACTCAGCTGTATGGCAATCACCTTAAATCACTATACACGACACCAACCTGAAACACCCAATAAAACTGAACTGAACTCAATTGAACTGCCCTACCTACATTACCTAGCTAGCGACGCTATCTGTATTCTGAACCAGCCCTCTAGACTGTAGTATACTTACCACTGGGAGCAAGCGGAGGAGCACATTTCTGAATATTATTATCCTCAATAATTAGCTCTCCGTCTTTGTAGTGCTAGGTGGCGTGTGTGCGTTAAGTATGTGTGTGTTCATTCCCACTGTGAGCCTAGTGAACTGACGAGTGCCACCGGCAGAGACAAAACCCTAATGAGAGATTGATTCATGGGGGAGAACACAAGCACACAATACCCACCCATACATCCACATTCTCACACACACACACACAGACACAAGAGGGAATAGTAGGAGGGTGCAGTGAATAAAACAAAGCTCAAATGCCCTTCCTTCTATAAGGACACTTTGCCTGATCATCAGTGGAGAAACCAGCTCAGATGGCCTTGACCATAACCTTTTATTGCTCACTTTCCTTTCCTTTCTTACATACCGTGTCTGCAAGTGTGTGTTTGTGTGTGTGTGTGTGTGTGAGACGTGTTTTCCTGTTTACCGTTTCACTGGGTGGGTAATTTGTGCAGATGTCTGGGTTCTTTCTTTTCCCTTTCCCTCTCTATCTTTTTTCTCTCTTCTCACTTGTTCTGCAAGAAGGGCAAATCACATTTACACTAAATCAGTCCATTCCAGCTGCTGCCCCATATAATAACTTGCCCACCAGTTGTTTTTCTGTGCTGCTTTCTCTGGGGCTTGCGTTAATTTGGGCCCCTGTGGATCAAGAGAAGAGAGATGGTTCTGAATATATTCATCTCTTTAGCAGATAAGAGAAATGAAAGGGGAAAAGAGAGGAATGAGACCGAAGATCACAGGACAAAGGCTATACTGGACCAAAGACCAGAGAGATACAGGGTCTGCTCTGCTGTCTTTCACATTATACCCGTGTGAGAGAGAGAAATAAAGATAGGGAATATGGAAAAGAGGAGAAGATAGGAATAGGGAAAAGAGGAGAAGATGAGGGGATGAAGATGACGAGAGAGTAAGGGAGTGTGTCTGAAGGGCCAATCTGTGTGTTTAAGAGAGAAAGGAGAGAGAGAGAGAGAGAGAGAGCAAGAGAGAGAGGAAAGTCGGTCAGGCCCCCTCCTCAACAGGAAAAGAATGCAGGGAGGTGGAGGAATGTGGAATGGGTCTCTGGGGAGGTGGGGTATAGTCGAGATATAAACAGTGTGTGTGTGTGTGTGTGTGTTATGGTTTGTGGCTCAGTAGATTTTCAGTTTAGCTGGTTATATCACATTGCCTGTTTGTGTGTGTGTGTGTGTGTGTGTGTGTGTGTGTGTGTGTGGTGGGGTGGGTGGGGTGGGGGTGTGTGTGTTGGGTGTTATGGGTGTTGGGGCATGTTTTTATATCTCTTGTCCCCACAAAGGTTTGACCTTGTGGGGACATTTGGCCGGTCCCCATGAAGAAAGATTTGTCCTATGACTGCAGGATTTGTTTTAAAAACTAAACAAGCTGGATTACTAAAAGAAGAATAAAAGAACAGTTTCATGTTGGAAAGGTTTTCCTTTTTGAAAAGATAAGGTTAGGATTAGATTTAGTTGTATACATAATATTAATTAGCTGCATTAATAATTATATATAAATAGAAGGTCTTCATTAGGATAGTAAGACAACTGTGTGCATTTGTGTGTGTGTGTGTGTGTTTGCACTCCTTAGGTAGGCCACCTCTCAGGAATGGCTCCCCTTCTCTGATGACAGGTTTGGGCCGATGACATGACATGGAAAAGTACTGGTCCCCACTTTTATCTCCACTGATCTAGGACAAGTTTCCCCTACGCCAATCTAACCTAAACGAAACTAAAGGCAATTAATGTTAAAACTTAAAAAAAAATAAAATAAAATAAAATTATATTGAATTTGGCAACAAGCAAGCATTTAATATATTATTATACCACAGCGCTGAGGAATTCTCGAATCTGACTGGTCAGAAGTGTTGATACATTTTCTACCACAGCAGCTCTGACAGTAGTTCAGAGTTTGACTGTAATTCAAATCACAATTTTATATTAATGCACTTGTTCAACGACAATGTGTTGTTGTTGTTGTTTCTATAGTATCAACTCGTTCACCAAGACTTGTATGGTGGACATGCCACATAATCCAATCAATTAAATTAAATCAATAATAAATGGATTAATTTAATTGGTTTTAATTAACAGAAAATAAAATGTTTAAATGTATAAAATTTATATGGTGAAGTTTTCTGTAAGGAGATGTTCATTTAACATTTATGGAAGGAGTCTCCAGTGTCAACATTTGGGAAAGTTTCCAGAACAGACGACTGTCTTGTTTCTTGGTAACAAAACAAACTGCGTTTTTCAGATTAGCATGCAGTTTTTGCTTTCTTTTTTATCCCAAAACTGCAATCGATTGAAGTTTGTAACATCATAAATTTACCTTGTACTTAAGACTCCCTGAGTTAGTATTCTTACAGAAGTACACTGTTGTAAATGGAAACACTTGACAATCACAATAAGGAGGTAACTATTTGAGCCATTTAAAAATCATGAGAAGTAAAATGAGAAGTAAAATGCTTAAAAAACAGCGCAAAACTAACATTAGATCAGCGACTGTTAACAACCTCTTGCTGTGACTAAACATCAGACCTCTCAAATGAGCAGAGCTGATGTCGGATCAGGTTTCAGTGCGTGAAGAGCACAATTCTATGAATGGTGAAAGCTGATCCGTAATCAGTCATGCGCTTGAAAGTCGGTCCTGCCTGATCTGTACTGCAGTGAAGGTAGTGTACATAAAGATATATAGGTCTAAGTGTTGAGCCTTAGGCAAGGTTTATCCAGGGTGCTACTTAGAGAGGTGTGTGTGTGTGTGTGTGTGTGTGTATACAAGCGGAATTTGGGGATTTGTGGGGATTGAAAGTGAGAGCGATTGATGGTGTGCACAGTGTCGGCCAGTCGATAGATTTCATACTCAGGAAATAAACAAGGCAATAATGGGAGAGACAGCAGGCGCAATGTGTGTGTGTGTGTGTGTGTGTGTGTGTGTTTTTGTGTGTGTGTGTCTGAGAGAGAGCGTTTGTGTCTGGGAGCATGTGTGCGCCCTTCCCCCACTCATCCACACTACTCTATGTGTGTGTTTGTGTGTGTGTGAGGGATATTTTTAGTGTGTGCTCTCAGTGTGAGAGGGTGTGCTGCTGGAACAGTGTTCTGGTGTATTTCGGGAACGAGCGCCACAGCTAACCACTTAACTAGCCTGAGCTCACGTACAAACACACACATACACACATGCAAACACACAAACAGCCGAGCAAGCTTTCCTAAAAAGAGCTGTAATATACAACAGTCAGTGCATTTAAAACCTCAGTTTCGAACCTTGCTTTTACACCTCTGAAGTACATCTGAGCAGCCATTTTGTTAGCAATTTTATATCATTACACTTCACAGATTTTTGTAGAAGGACCAACACTAACCACTTTATAGGGATTGGGAATCAACGTCATGTCGTGTTGCATTATAGGATCGTTCCACCATTTTGGTAGGGTTAGTTCTTCATGCTTCAAACACATTCGCACAATTAAAGAGGTGCTTAAAGAGGTTACTGTTTTATTGTTGTTTTTGTTGACTTCGTATGGTCAAAAGCAAAGGAGAAGTAGTCTGAGCAAACTCCAGACGGATGCCAAGCAACGGCATATGGATAAAATTAGCCTTACTGACAATCCATACGAGTAATGCTCTGAATATGCTACCTCCTCTTACATTTCCAGACCTTGTTTCATATGTCGTGTGTTGCTTGAGTGCCTATTCCTGTGGGCAATTTAAATATTTCTGGTCACTCAAAACTCACATATAGTTTACAAATGAATGAAGATCTACAAGAAGCCATACTGTGAAAGGTCATTCAAACCTTTGTATGCAGCTAACATTACAGTTACATTGCCCTCATTGTTCTCCACAGTGATTTTATTAATGGTTGCTCTACTGTGTTAAGGTGTGTTTAAATAAGCATACTATCTCTGAAACTTGCATGAAGCTTCCCGAGTTACAGGATATTGATAAAATGATCTGTTTTGAACAACAGCTATCATGAGTGGTACTGTGGCAGTTTATAATATAACAGTAGTTTCCACCATAATAACTCAAACATTCAGTTTATATGAACACTCAACTAGCTAGACTGGCTATCTGACTAGATGACTGATTAACCTTGCAAAAATGGTGGCTCACCCTTAAAACACTGTGTCATGTCATTCCCAAGTTATCTCCATATCTCTTTTTCTTTACTCCCCTTTTCTCTCTGTTTTTTTGGTGGTGCCAATTCCCTCCCCTATCACACAACAGCTACCAACCGGAGGAAAACACATGCTTCCTCTGAGACACGTAAAGCCATCCTCCACATCTTTAAGAACTGCTTCTCATGCTGCATCACAGAGAAGCGTAACACACTAGGATGAAAGTGCTATCTGCCCTCTTCCACATACATGAGCTCACAGATGCCCATGATTGGCTACTGTCTTTCTAATTGACAAGGAATAGAAAGTAATACCATTGTAATACCATTGTTTCATCAGTCCTGGCCATGGATAAGCCTCCAGATTTCTCTGGATATTTGGTGGTTGCTCTGGAATTTGGTGGAACATTAGGAATTCAATCAGCAAATGTGTCAGAACCTAAGTAGCTACAAATACCTGTGAAAAATACCTGTTTATATATATGTATGCTGGAAATTATCCAAAAAAAAAAAAATCCAAAGATCCCATGACTTGATGAGGTGGTCATCTGCAGCTTTTAGGTTGTAAACTCATATTTGTTAAAATTCTGATGCCACTAGAATTTCAATTGTAGGTTACTGGATGGCTAAGTTTCCTGAATAATGCCATTTAATATCAAAGTCCTGCACACAGTCAAAAAAAATTCAGTGCTGGAGAACACAGGACAGTGGATATATTACAGAGGTTAAACTTCAAAACAAAAACACATTTCAGATATCAAAAGTAAAGATAGCAGCATCCTGATGATCATCTATATAATATTTAGACTTCTTGTTACATTTCATTTTTATGCCATGTCAGTTTCTGAATTGATTAGACGATGATCTGGTAAGAAAAATCACTGAGGTTTTGTGTGGTAAATAATTAGCAGGGTTCGTATACCACTTCGTTCACCAATAGCCATTGTGTCTTGTACCCTGTCTGCCCCCTATGAAACCTATATGCAAACCATTTACAATAAAAAAAAGATATTGTAATCTACAAAACTGGCCTCACATTATTGTAAGAGGTGACTTCTACCTATCCAAATGACACACTGCGCACTTTTCCAGCTCAAGGCCACAGGAAGCTTGTAAGCATTAACCTTCGACCTCATTTCCCTGGCTATGCTCAGGATGGTTAATTATGCGGGCCTGGTCAAGCTCTGTGTGTGTGTGTGTGTGTGCTAGAGAGAGAGCGCGTGAGTGAGAGGGCACAGGCAGACAATCAACTCCTTTGCAAGCTCTAAATAAGCACTAAATCACAATCATGTCAGTGCAGTCCATAAACAGGGTTGCTCCAGGTCACTCGAGCTCTTACATACATTTACAGAGGTCTCCTGGCCCTTCACCTCCAGCCACGCTGCCATCCTGAGCACTCATTGGCTGACCTGTCTCCATGGCGATGCTAGCCACACCCTCCTGTTGCCACACAAGAAGCTCCCTGTGGCTCTGTTTACATCTCATTTGCATATGGAAATCTTGTTGCCTCATGTCACTGTCACAACAACGAGTTGGGCTGCGAGTGCACTGCCAGCACTTACACGTACAAACACACACAAACACACCCACACACCTATACACTTCTCATATTCACTGGTTTTGACATGTGTCATTACTCTTCATAAGGCATCATTATTATTTTATTATGTACTGAATGATAAAGCTAAACCATTCACACAGTCTTTTCTGTAAACATTATAGCCATTCGAAGATGACTGCAAAACACCCCATTATTAGTAATAACATTCCCAATAATTTTCTCCAATCAGAAATATAATTAGCCAACCATCTTATGCTTGCTGCTTGCTTAGTGATGATTGTATTTCCTGGACAATAGTAATTAGTAACTGCAATGGGCTAATAAAGAATATAAGATGTCATATTATGTTTAAATGGCCTTATCTTATTTCCTAAAAATGTACACAATGTACACCTATAAATAATATAAACATGCCACCACAAGATATTTTTAGTTATTTAATTTAGTATTTCAACTATTTTGTGGGAAAATGACTTATTTATGTAACTTACAGACTTACGGAATTCTGGATGACAGATTTTTTATGACATTATTCATGATGCTATACAGCTTTCTCATTTATCTACTTACAATACTCCTATAGCATCTTACAAAAGTTGCAGACTGCAGCATCACATTAGAATCACTTTGTATATACAACTATCAGCCATAACATTAAAACCACCTGCCTACTATTGTGTAGGTCTCCCCTGCACCACCAAACAGCTCTGACCCATAGAGGCATGGACACAACAAGACCTCTGAAGGTGTGCTGTGGTATCTGGCACCAAGATATAGCAGCAGATCCTTTACGTCCTGTATGTTGCAAGGTAGGGCTTCCATGTGTTTCCATTTGTTTGTCCAACACATCCCACAGATGCTCGATCGGATGGAGATCTAGGGAATTTGGAGTCCAAGTCAACACCTTGAACTCTTTGTCATGTTCCTCAAACCATTCCTGAAAATTTTTGCAGTGTGGCAGGATGCATTATCCTGCTGAAAGAGGCCACTGCCTGTTTAGGTAGGTGGTATGTGTCAACGTAACATCCACATGAATGCCAGACCCAAGGTTTCCCAGCAGAATATTGCCCAGAGCATTATACTGCCTTCACCGGCTTGTCTTCTTCCCATAGTGCATCCTGGTGCCATCTCTTCCCTGGGTAAACAATGCATACACACCTGGCCGTCCATATGATGTAAAAGAAAACGTGATTCATCAGACCAGGCCACCTTCTTCCATTGCTCTATGTCCAGTTCTGATGCTCACATGCCCATTGTAGGCACTTTCGGCTGTGGACAGGGGTCAGCATGGGCACTTTGACCGGTCTGCGGCTACGCAGCCCCATATGCAGCAAGCTGCAATGCATAGTGTGTTCTCACACCGTTCTATTATAGCCAGCATTAACTTTTACAGCAATTTGTGCTACAGTAGCTCTTCTGTGGGATCGGACCAGACGGGCTAGCCTTCACTCCCCACACACATCAATGAGCCTTGGGCGCCCATGACCCTGTCACCAGTTCACCGGTTCTCATTCCTTGGTACACTTTTGGTAGGTACTAACCAATGCATACATACATACATACATATGTGTGTATGTATGGGAAAGACATAAAGTCATAAGGAAAGCGAGAGACAGAGAGAGAGAGAGAGAGGCATGGCTATCAGTATTTTGCATTGTAGATAGTAAAGAGTCAGCTCCACACACTGCAACTGAAGCCACTAATGACATTTCAGCCCCCTCATCACAGTTCCTGCATAGCATGTGTGTGTACTCATAGCTGTGTCTTTGTTTAATCACGTAGGTGTGTGTGAGAGTGTATGAGGGGGAGGAAAGACATACACCACGTCGATACTGGTGTGCATAGCTGAAGAGGGTTTGGAGAAAGGTATTGATTTCCTAATTACCCCCCCACCCCCAACCCCCACCCCCCAACACACACACACACACACACACACACACACACAAACACACAGACACACACACCACCTCCCTTTCCTTAAAAGCCAAGTGTAGATAGTTGCTCTATAAAGGTTGCGGGAGAGGAGGGAGAAAATAAACCTCATTGATATTCAAAAGCTTCTTTATCAGGGGGACAGAGTGCTGGCACAAAGTCGAGAGAGAGAATGAAAGAGAGAGAGAGAGAGAGAGAGAGACCAAAGTGTGTGCATGTGTCTGAGCAAGTTTATAAATGTGTGGTTTTAAGTGGGACCTTGTGTCAGTGGAGACGGTGGAGGGGGGGTGACTAAGAGAGCATGTGTCTATTCGCTGTGCATTTACTATGTTAACGCGAGCCTGTGTGTAAATGTGTGTGTGTTAGCAAGTTTCTTGGCGGTGCTGTGGCTTCTGGCCATGCTCCAAGCGGGTCGTGGGGCCCAGCAAAGAGCAGACTCTTTCAGTGAAGTGGGGAGGAGCTCTTTATTTCCCTCAGTCCCTCTCTCTCTCTTTTCTACCTGCCCCTTTTCCACAGGATCCCTTGCTAGTTGGTAAGTCTCTAAAAATGAAACTCTACAGCCAAGCACTTCCCTTGCTTTTTTTTCACTGAGCATGCAGTATATTTCCTTCCGCCTTTTTCACGGCCCACCCGAATTCGCTTTCTGCTTTCTGATTTGCCAGCACTGGCACAGAACGTGGAACGTTCACCTGAATCTTTTAGATTACTGTAGATAAAAGTTACCACTAAAGTCTAATCATCACAGTGTGTCCTCTGTTTATGATACTCAGTAGTTGGATTGGAAAAAACTTTTAGAGGATGTGGGTTTAAATATCTGACAAGTTAGGGAAATAGCTTAATTTAAATCCAAAGCCCCAAATTCATTCACATAGTGAAGAAAGCTTAAGCAGGTGTCAAATATCTAGCTACATGGGCAAATATCCAAAGCTCACGTAACTGGCTAGTTAGCTGGACAGTGAATGTAACAATCTACTTAACAATCTACATAATACAGGTATAATCAAACGCTGAGATAATCCACCAACATTATGCACCCACTTCTGGGCATCTTTTACTAGACATGATACCTGTTTATTTTATGTGTATGGACAGTCAGTCTGAAGGCTATTGATAGTAGATGTTTTAAATGGTATATCATAAAAGTGCTGATCCAAATGACATGGAGGGGTCTTAGAAAGAGGATTATTTTTGTCACCCCCATGCCTCTTAGATCAAGCCCTGATGCTGCTCCAATGTGCCACATCCTGTTCCTGACCCAGTGGTAGACTGACAGGAATGCTGACTGGGAGATCCTGAGGTTCTGAAAAAATAACAATCAGGGTTTGGTTATAAAAAATAAAATTAAAAATTTTGAACATCCCACAGGGCACTTTGCCTAGAGCAGGCCAGCCACCAAATGTCAGTGACCAGGTAAAGAGGGGATTAAGAAGCAAACAAGAGGCCAAGGGTAAATTGCTACCACCATCATGCTTCACCGTGGAGATGGTCTTCTCAGGGTGATAGAGAGTGTTGGACTACTGCCCTCCATAGCACTGTTGTACCTAAAAGTTCATTTTTGGTCTCATCAGACCAGAGAACCTTTTCTTCCTGTATTGTGACTCTCCGACATGTCTTTTGGCAAACACCAAACACGATTTCATATAGCTCATCATTCCTCCATAAATCCCCAGCTTTATGGAGAGCTGTGGTTGTCCTGTGGACAGCTTTTACCAGACATTTATCTTTTACCGGACAGGATACCTGTTTAATTTATCTAGAAGGAGATTTAGTCTGAAGGTTTTTGATAACAGACAATTTAAATGATATCACATAATGACACTAATACCAAAGGAGACAGAGGGGTATTAGAACGGGGACTATTTTTGTCATACCCTACTCTTAAATCGAGCACTGATGTCACTCCAATGTGCTGCTTCCTGCATGGGTTCGCTCAGCTGGCACGATGACCCAGTGATAGTCTGGCAGTAATGCTGACTGGGAGATTTGGAGGTTCAGCTTGTAGCTCAATTGAAAGCACTCTTACATGCTGATCTAAGAACTCTGGGCCCAACAGTCACATTGAATTGAATCTTGTTCTTGTTCCATTCATGACTTTCTCATTGACACAGGCCTCCATTGTTTCTATGGCAATACAATTGCAAAATCTATTCAAAATACCCAAGACTCTTTAAATAGAATAGAAACAGACATATGTTTGGGGGACATTCTGATGCCTTTGTGTGCACAGGTGTGAGTCCAAAGAAAAGATGAAGAGAATGTGGCAGGCACCAAAATCACATTTCTACAAAACTACTGTCCACCACTAATTAGGAGCATACTGGAGCATCAAGGCCTCAGTTATTGAGCCATATGATCAATTCAGTGAACACTTACATTCAGCGCTGTGACATTCAGCACTTCGAAATGTAATTGAGAGTCGTGTGATATTCGTTCCGCTACAGGGTTCCAAATTAGATTCCCTACAGTCCTACAGTCTTGCAAAGAAAATCACTCCAGTGGATTCTTGGCATATGTCTATAATTTCTATATTAATGTAACCTACAATGTTATGTCCAGCCCTCTCTTTCTTCTATCTCTTGTTGGTAATAGGTGGTATTAAACTATTCCAAGCATGTGACCTGATTAGAGCAATGGAACTAAATGAAATTAAGTGTCGTGGAACAATGTGGTTACATGTTAAATTTAGGAAGGTGAGGGAACATAATGTATGTTAAAGACAGGACTTTTTCATCTATTGTTCAACTGCTGTCTTTGATTCACGTGCATCATGGAAACAATTCCGAATACTGCTTCCTTGAGAAGGATCATAGTAAATCCTCATAGATTCTGTGAAATTCAGTAGTTACTAGTTAGTGGTCATTTGTCTCACAAAATGATAACTGAGTCACTCTGGTTTTGTTTGTTAGCATCAGATTTTTTCTCTGTGTTCTTGTTGGCTAAGTGATGTGAAATATCTAGTTTTTAATAAATGAATGTGTCCAGAAATCCTCCCTGGGGTGTTCACCACACACCACAATAACCTCAAAACATGAAAAAGGAAAAAACACTCCTTTCAGCTTTTTGAATTGCTGTTCAGGGTTCTTTGTGGTTTAAAAAACCATGAAGACAAATTTAGAGTTCTTTAAAATGCAATAATGACTGTGCTTAAGGTACAATAGTGAAATTAGTGAAAGTTTCAAGTTCATGGTACATTGAAGCAATAAGATTAAATATGAAAATCATAAAGTTTTATTGGCCTTCATTCTAACACTCATTAATCTACCAAGTAACGTATGTCTCCATGTTATGTTATATTATTAGGTTTTAAAGAACCCTTTAGTTTGATGTAGCATCATTTATTGGTGGTTCCTTGAAAAACATTTTATGGAAGAGTCTCAAAAATGATCCATCGAAAAGATTCCATAAACAGTTGAAGAAGTCTAAGAGGTTTTCTAATCTTTAACTGTCCAGTTTCAGTGAGCCTATGCCCCACTATAGCCTCAAATTCCTGTTCTTGGCTGACAGGTGTGGAACCTGATGTTGTCTTCTGCTGCTGTAGCCTGTCTGTCTCAATAGCTACGTTTACATGGACACTTTTTGTTTCAATCGGAATGAAATCAATCAGATTGATTAATCCGATCGCAGTGTTTACAAGAACGCTGAATAAAGTAATCGGGTTGATATGCGCGTTTACATGACAGAATCTTCTGACATGCGCACAGTGCACGAATACACGTTTCCCACCGTTCCAACATGCAGATACTAGCAGCCACTCTCTTGCCATTGCTTCTTTTTTCGTTTTAAAAAGCAGACTTAACATTTGCCTATTTCAGCTGCTAATTAGAAGACGACGAGCGCATGATGTTTTATCAAGCAATTAAAATGCCCCTTCCCGAGCCCAGAACAAGGCGTCTGTGGATGAGGGTCCGAAGCAAGGCCCGGTGGGACAACGTCGTCTTGCACCACTTCACAGACGAGGAGTGGAAGGAGAATTTTAGGATGACACAACAGTCATTTATGACACTCTGCTCCATGGTGGAGGGGAACATGGCACCTTGTGAGGCTACGGTCAGAGCCCCAATACCGCTGACAGCCGTGCGTCATACGTCATTACGTGATTTGTATGTCATTGCACATGCGCAGAACTATCTGGTTTCATTTTCAACCCGATGAAGTGTTTACATGTCCTCTCCATCGGATTAGAAAAGGTTTAAACCACCCCTTACGATCCGAATGAAATTTTAATCGGTTTTGGTCAATTCATTCCGATTGACGTGTTTACATGTGACTTTTTAGATCTGATTGTGCTTCTAGTCCAATTACGATCGGATTATTAGTGTCCATGTAAACGTAGCTAATGTTCGGTGTATTGTGCATTCTGAGATGCTTTTCTGCTCACCATGGATGTAAAGAATGGTTATTTGTGTTATCGTAGCCTTCTTGTTCAAACCAGTTTGGCCATTCTCCTCTGACCTCTCTCATCAGCAAGGTGTTTCCACCCACAGAACTGCTGTTCATTGTATGTTTTTTGCACCATTTTGAGTAAACTTTATAGACTGTTTTGCATGCAGGAGATCAGTTTCTGAAATACTCAATCCAGGCTGTCTGGCACCAAGAACCATGCCACAGTCAAAGTCACAGAGATCACATGCTGATCAGATTCCCCATTCTTATTTTTGATGTGAGCATTACCTGAAGCTCTTGACCTGTATCTGCATGATTTGCTGATTGGATAATGGTATGAATGAACAGGGGTACAGGTGTTCCTACTAAAGTGTAGAAACACTGAAATAGTCATAGTTGAGCTTTGTTTGCAGAATACTTTCTTAATCCACTAGATGCACTTAATACATTTCCCAGGCTATGCCTGGTGCATGGCTTAGAAATGAAAAAAAAAAAAATCAGTTGGGTTGCTGCAAGCATTTCTGTTCTTGCTCTCCAACCAAAATATAACATTCCCAAACCAAGGTAGAATAAAATAAAAAATGGTTAATATCATTCATTTTACATAGGCAGTATGCCTTGTATAATAAAATAGTATTAATATTAGACATGGCAGCTTTGTTTGTATGTATAATGTCCACACACACACACACATACACACACATGGAATTTTACTGTTTTTGCTCCAATGTATAGCTATGAAATAGTCCATAAAATTCATTGTTTAAAACGGCAAAAAAAAGTTCATAGTAAGTGTAATTTACTTTGTTTCTTAATCCATAAACCGAAGCCATATAACATTATAGCCTGTGCTGCAAAATGATATACTGCATGAAATCATGTGAGACGTGATGTTAATCCAGAAAAACATTAATCTAATCGACATGAATAAGAAAAATTAATAAAACTGACATGAATAAAAAACAAACAAAAACATTATTAAAATGTAAGTGAAATTTTAAAAATGTTTAGTTCTTATAAAGGATGATTATGTTTTGCATTTTTTGTTCCTGTTAGTTTCCTGTTTACAAAGTTTTATTGTTGGTTTATTGTAGCATGCATGGAGATAATTTATAAATTTCACATGAACTTTTCTCTCACCCTGTTCTAGATTACTTTTACTGCTGATTAAGGAGCATTTTTAATCAAGTCCATGCACCATAATCTGTTGAACATGACATTCATTTTAATATATGTTGGTGTCACTTTGATGCTCATGAAAAAAAATGTGCTCATAAAAAAAGACTAGGCTTTATTCATGTCTGCCTTTGTGTCTTGGGCACTAAAAGATAGATGACAGAAGGGACACCTGCATCTTTAATGTGGTATAAAGGTGGCATGCAGGTGGATGTCATGCCAAGAATCCACCACCATAGCTTAAAAAAAAAAAAAAAAAAAACAAGTTCAGTGTCTGACATCTGCATACCCCCTATAAACACCACCATGGTGGTCTGGTCCTAAACTACTACTGAAGGACTTATACATCCATTTCTCTAGGGTGTAGTGTGTAAGATAATATCTTGTGTCTCAGGAACAGAGCTCGGAGGTTGGTGAGGACATGTTGGAATGCTACACAGAGCTTACTGTTTCTGCCACAAATCGATTGACTATTAGTTTATCTTGGAGACGACAACAAACGTGAGCATCGTAGGTCTGGAATAGTGTTTGTGTATAATTAATGTTGAGATGTCATGTTGTGTGTGAATGTATGTTTTGAGGGTCTGTGCATACTTTAGTCACTGTTATGTAGATGTTGTGTAGTGTTTGTATGGTCTTGTGACAGTGTTTAGTATCTGGTGGCTTAGTAATGTTCTTTGAAAGAGTGCATTCAGTATTTATTCAACTGTGTGTGTGTACTGGAAAGAGAGAGCGAGAGAGAGAGAGAGAGAGAGACAGGGAGAGAGAAATGTTTTCTATTACAATGACAGAGTGTCCAGCAGAGTGGAGCGAAGCAGAAAGAGTCAGAGTGAGAGTGAGAGGAAAGATGGATGGAACAACTGAGCTATGCACCCTGCCAAAACTGTAGGAAATTAATTAAAAGGAAGAGTGCGGTCCAGGCAGAGAGTTTGTTTTGCTGTGACGTTTGTGCCGAGTCAAAAGATTTTGTGTCCTGTTCAGGCAGATATAACTGCTCCAACAAAAAAAAGGAAAATAGAGAAAAAAATGTCCCATAACCCAAAACTTTAGCCAAGAGCTGAAAGCACTGTTTAAATTGTTCCCTTATTGGGAAAGGTATTGAAACAAGAAAGCTAGAAACCCCTCACTCACATGTGGTTCATTTCTGCCCAAATTAATATTTAATATGTTCAATTGCGAGCCAACCACAATTCACACACTCAGGTTAAGTGAATGTATGATTTAATTTTGTAAACAGCAATTATACAGTAATTCGTATTGATTCCTTTTTTTGTGTGTTTAATTCATAGCCTTGATGCGCTGAATAAATTATGGGGCCTGGTTAAATTGATTGTTATTAGGAGGCTTGCTGATGACAAGCTAATTGATATCTTTTCAATTCATCAGTGCATTTCATTCAGCGGACAAGTTTGTAATTGATATTTGACCCCAGTAGGCAGGGAGAGTATCCAAGCACTTAACGGCTAAGTAGTGAGGAGGGGTGCACTGAGAAGAGGGAAGATATACCGTTTATATTGTATTTATAATCATATATATGCATAGGGAGAATGGGTACTGGAGAACTGTAGTTTTTCCTTATTTTGATGTGATAATTGCAGTCTACAGCTAACTTGCATGAATGTAGATAATTTACTGTCAAAATCTTCATATTCAACTACGAAACCTTATTTACAATAAGAATAGGAATTATCAGAATAGATAGATTATCTATATATATAATAATATAAAATATTATAATAATTTAAAGTAGAAAGTAATAGATTCCAACTTATTTTTCATAGAAAGAAGTTTTCTTTGGTCATGGCACCACAAACAAAACTTTTTTACTTTAAATGCATTTTAGTTTGAACACAAACTCTAAACGCATTTACGAAGCACTATACCAGGAATGTAGACACAAACAAGCAGTGGTAGTGAGAATAGAAATAGAAATTTCATGACATAAAGGAAACAGTTACAGATGGAAAAACTTGCTTTTATTACTGTAAATATTGCCAAGAAGAGAGGATAAAACAAGTTGCGATGGTGGGACAAACAATAGTGATCAGAGATTGGTTGACGAGAACGTCGGCTCACACAAGCACAACTCAGTCCAGCTTTACACACTGATGTGAGCTGGAGCGCCATATTGAGGACTGTCACTAATGTCTGCTTCAAATGTCACTAGATTTGTTGCTAGGATCTTTTTTGAAATAAAGTCACTAAAAGTTGCCAAATCTAGCAACTCCAAGTTGGCAACAATGCTTGGGTTAGTGACTCTCTGCACGTTCTCTCCGTGGACACATAGGATTCGGGTTTCCTCCCAACTTTTAAAAACATGTGAATAGGTGGATTGAATAAGATAAATTGCCCCTAGGTGTACATGAGTGTGTGAATGTGCGTGCATGGTGTCTTGTGATGGACTGGTGTCCCATTCAGGGTATATTTCTGCCTCACACCTACCGTTCCTGGCTCTGGATCCACCGTGACCTTAACCTGGACAAAAAGTGAGTGAATTATATAGACAAAAGTTTAATCGTCCATCTTAGCATCATATCATAGCCTTACCAACAACAAAAATATATTAATGTATACTCTTAGAAAAAAGGGTTATTTGAGGGTTCTTTTAATGGTTAATGGACATTTTTTAAAATCAACCCTCTCTTGTAGGCTTTTGTAAAATCTTACTAAAAAAGATGAGGGCATGAACTGACCCTTATCTTTCTGCTTGCTCTACCTGAACATCATCACTCAATGGAACCTGTGTCCTAGAGTGCTGAGATGTACTTCTGCTCTAGATCTAAGAATTTATTTATTGATCTAACTTCAGTTTCCCTGAACCAAAGGGCACAAAAACTTTCCCAATCTTAAGGAAAAAGGAACATTGTGACGCAGCACAGCAGCTTATAGACAGACAAGATTTTGCATGTAATTATTTTCCCAGAAAGCCATACATCAGCAAAGACATACAAACATCCGAGACCATCTTCACTGATGGATTCGCAATGTTGAGCATCAACAGGCGTTTTCATTCCTTTCAACAAGGGAGCATTTTTTATTTGTATTAGATGTAGGGGGAAAAGAGCAAATGGATAGCCTATATCCATTTCTGGGGGACTTTGCGTTGGTAAAAGTAGTGAGAGCAATTGCAGGAAAACATCTTGGGGAATAGTGTATACCCTCAGACAGAGGAAGAGAGATGCTGAGGTTGTAGTTGTTTATAGTTTTTTTTCTCCTGTCTGCTCTCCCTCTCTGTCTCTTGGGTGGATGTAGTGGTAGGGTTCATGTTCAGGATTCGATTGCAAACAAATGCACTTAATCCCATATATCCCTTAATCCCATATCTCCCCATAGCTCCCCACATCCTGCACATTTACTATGCCACAGAATGAACATGCACACCCTCACACACACACAAACATGCAGACCATTCAGTTAACATTTTATTGTTTGCAAAATAAGAACAACCGTGTTCCCTTTTTCCTTGTTCCCCTATGTGTGCTATTTCTAGCTAGAGATATCTTGTTGTTTAAATAAGTAAACACCTTGCCTCTGTTGCGTTTTGCTCCATATTGTTTTTTCTTTTTTATTTATGGACTTTTTGACTCTGGTTTGTTTAGCCTCTTGTGAAGTGTTTTCTTATAAAATCATCTCAGAGGAATAGGATAATGTTAGGACTATGTGTTGCAATATGCAGTAATGTAAAATATTTTAAAAAGGCAACTGTTGTTGGGTAGAAATTCCAGCCTTCACTTGTTAAACAACTATTAAAAAACAATGAAAATCAAAAATAAGAAAATTCAGTTAAAGCATGTGAGTGCTTGTTGTGTGTTAGTCAGTGAGTCTCCATTCACAAGAAACTGAAGAAGTAAGTAACTAACAGCAAGTGAGCCCATAGGTGCTTAGGTGAAGTTAAAGGTCAGGAGAGCAAGACCAGATGTTAGATGGTCATCTGTCCTGAACAATCTGCTGACACCTCGGCTGTAGCAAGGACACGTTCACAGTCTTGCAAGCCAATCTTCTAGCTATCACTAGAGCCTGAAAGTAGTGCAGCCAACAACTGCCTACTCTCACAGGGAGGATCATTTGACTGACATTTCAAACAGCCAATTACAGACCATTGTTTTTCTGTGACATGTAAAGGGAGACAATTCGTGACCTTAGTATTATAAGGTTCTGACTTCCATTCATTTTTAACCCAGATAGAATACTATACTAATACTCACCCAATCACTTTCAGTAACCACTTATCCTGGTCAGGGTCACGACGGATCCAGAGCATATCCCAAGAATGCAGTCCTCCCCTCTCTCTGTCCTTATGCAATGCTAGGTGCAATATGTAACACACATATAACTAATCTACAGACAGGCCTTTATATTCCGAAAAGTTAATTGTGTTACATGTAGTATTAATAGACTAAATCTGTCTGGAAGGCCAGTGATAGGATGCAAATAAAGATACGGTGAGAGATTTTGCAGCACACTCATGGGGGGTATCTAGATACCCCTATAGGGGGTATATAGATATAAAAAAATATCTTTTTTGTTAAAGATATGACAAAATGAAAGTAAATTAAGTGAGTTTCATAAAGATTGAACATTTTAGGATGGGTCTAGGATTGCTTGTGATGTGAAACTTTTTTTCTAGCAAATATATCTTGCTAAGAAAAGTGTACCACACTCAGAAAGTCCAAAAGTTTGTTTCCCACTGAACTGAAAAAACTGATTAATAATTCTAATAGTTGTGGCCAGCTATTTACACAGACACAGTGAAGGGCTTATGAAATTTATAATACATTGTAGTACTTGTATTTTCAAAAAAAATAAAAAAAAATCCTTGGCCAGGAGTTTGAAAGAACGCAATTGGCTCTGGTTGGTATGTGTATGTGTAGGGGGGATCAAAGCAACTTTAGTTAATCACAAGCGTCTGGGAGTTCATGTGTATGAAAGGGCAGTTAGTGTCTCCTCTAAGCATGTTCAGCTACCCTATGAGTAGCATCTTGAAAAGAGGTGGTGCCTTCATTTGTCTTGGAGGAAGGACGTGCTATTGTCATGCAGTAGGAGCAAACGTAAATAATGGAGCAGGAACTGGAATAAGGTGGGCATTGGCTATGGCTAAATAGGGATAAAATTGGAATAAAAGATATTTTACTATACTTTTCTCGTTCAAGAAAATATTGCACTTCCTCCCCTCCCACATCCCCACCATATCAGTATGCACCCAAATTGAGGGAAGAAAACTATTTTATTAAAAGATTGTGCTCACGGTGCGGCACAGTCCCATGTGTGTATTTGGGATTTTATTGTGCATATTCATTAGATCTTTTTCATAAAATAATTACCTAGGAGAAGGGATGAATTAATTAATCGACACAAAGCATCTAATGAATATATTTCAAACAATTTCAGATTCACATGTAGTAAAAAGAGAAAGGGTTGCACACTAAAAAGCAGCGGTATCACAGGTCCTGGTTTATTTTGGGTGAGAAAGTGGACTAAATGCCTCCTTTACGTTTTACTATCTACCACCTTTCAGTCATCATCAGTCCTGTCTAGATTCGCAGAACTTAGTACTGTGCTGAAGCATGAAATACAGGACGTATATTAATTAGTGACGACATGAGGCATAATTTTAGGGAAATATCGATATGATATAAGCCCGTATATCGATTTGTGTGTGTAGACGTGACCCAGAATCGCTACGTACAGTGTGGACTGAACCATCAAGGAGGTGTGCGGGGGGAGCCAGTTCACGTCAGGAGGACTTTCCCGGCTAAATAAAGCCAAGATTTGTGCTGTGAGCTGTTTAATTTTTTTTAATAGTAAGGATCTCACAAGTAGACTATATATCAGTGATTTGTGTAAGCGACAGTAGGATATAAACAGCACATTTCCGGTGTAGAGAAGATGATAACATGGTGTCACCGTGTTTTCGTCGTCGCACCGCGTCCACGCTGTAAAACACGGCAGCTTCTCATTTAAGTGTTACCATAACATAACAACATAACAGTCCAGGGAGAAGGGATTGAGGAATTGCTTTTGGAGCGTTAGGAATTTTGGAGGAGTGCCTGTCTTTTTCAGCTCAAGTTGCGCAAGAAGATTGCACAGATCGAGCCATTCTTCTTCAAGACCCAAGGACTATATACATATATATATATATATATATATATATATATATATAGCCTATGCATGTTACTAGCATCAGTTCACAAGCATACCCGCTGCAGAATAATCAACAATTATCAGCTGTATTCACTGGTGTGTGTGTGTGTGTGTGTGTGTGTGTGTTTTAATGATCTGATGCCTAATGTAACAGTGTAGCAGCCTGCTGCCATATTATTTGATACATTGCTATTTCTGACATCGCAGTCTTGATATCATCTGTCTCTGGCGCGAGTGCATTTACAGACACGGATTTAAGAAAGAAACAACAACAACAGAAAAAGCCCGCGTTAAATCGCGATCGTTTAAAAGCTTTTTATTTCATGATCGCCGCCATTTCCACACACATTCACAAATATCCAGGCTGAGGTTGTAGCTGGGTTTTTGTGCTCTCGCCTGGGTTAGTAGGAGCCTGCTGTTCAGCAGCACCCCTCCCCCAGCCTTTGGCGAAACAGGAACAACTTCTTTGAGAGCGAAAGAGAGCGAGAGAGGGAAAAAAAAGAGAAAAGAAGAGAGGAGAGGAGAGGAGAGAAGGCTGCACAAGTTTTGGAGTGTTGGAGCAGTTATGTAGCCTCCACTTGGTTTTCCATTTGGGAGCTGAGATTTATTTGTCGCTTATTCTTCTGGATTTTTGTTTTTATTTTTTTGCAGCTGATCTTTGTTTGTCGTGAACAGACCGATGGTGTTCTTGTCTGTTTCTTTTTTTGGGGGAAAAATGGGCGACTTACCTCGAGGATTATAATTGCTGGTGGAGGGGGGAGCTCTCGGTTGTGGAATACTTTACCTTTTTTTTTTTTTTTGCAGAGAATGGAATTAGCGGAGGAGCGACTAATCGACTAACCGCCGTGTGCTTCTTGATCCTTTTTTTTAATGGCACCTGAGGAATGGAAGGACTTTTGTCTGGAGTAGCTTTGTGTACAAGTGTCTGTCTCGATATGATATGATTATGATATGATATGGTAAGACTTGGTTTTGCTTTCGATCCCTTTTTGAACCGTACTAACTTTCTGCTCCATGCTCATGGGCCGGTAGTCAACACGTTTGGCTTCGCTCCCATTCAACTCAGCGGCCATGCACTTAGAAATCCTAAAACACTGAAATGACGAGATTTCCAACAGTGTGAACATTCAAAACAGGAAGATATAAGTGTCACAAGTTTGCTGTGTGCTTACTAGTTCAACCATATACCCTACAGGCCTTTTTATTTGGTTCGTTTTTTTCCTTTTCAGAGTTTAGGTGAAGTAGCGTTTGCAAATGGCCCGAGATGTTAAAGGAAACACCATTTTCGCTTCTTTTAACAACATTCTTTTTTTTTTTTTTTTAAAAATTAACCGTCTCCATATTGATAATCCTCAGTTAAATAATGTGAAATATCTCATTTGTTTTGCTAATGTAGCTTTCCTCGTATTAAACCGACTCACTTCGCCGCTTTTTCCTCAAGTCTTTTTGTCCCGTTTGGAGAATCCCGTCAGGTCTGAAGAGGAAGTCTGAGGCCGTCTCTGGATTTGGTTACCGCTCTTCGTTGTTAACTTCATGTCGCTAAAATCTTTCACAACAACGTTTTATAGCTACACTTAGTTACAAACCAGAACAGTTGTAGTGAACGACTTTTTTTCCTTACCTGTGTGCTTGAAGAGGAATGCCTGCTTTGAATATTGCTTTAGCCTAGCTTACAAAACAAACGCTGTTTTGTTGCGCGTGGCCCCCTCGTCTCGAGAGTATTGGCATGCTATTGCTAACTCAACTCTTCACAAGATTTACGTAGGCTAGTTATATTTCATTTATTGCCTAAACTGGACTGTGATAATCAAGCATACATGTGATAATACAAAAATATACGCTTCACACTTTATTTTAGTCATATATCATATAATGCTACTTAATAAACTGAACGAGACCAGTATTGTTTTGAGTGAGCCTGTGTGTTCTTTACTTACAGTATGTGTAACTAGTTTTCATTTGGAAAAGAAACCACACATTTGTGGGGTTTATTATTCTAAATTAATCACATTTAAAAAGGCCTAGTTTGAATACATCACCTCCGACTCTGTCCTATGCAAATTACAGGCGTGTGTGGCTGCAACCTCTGGTCCTCCTGCTGGTTTGGCCTCTGATACAAGAGCAAGCTGTTCATACTTTTTCTGTGAGGAGAAAAGTCACCTCTCATTTAGTATTTAGCTTTTCACTCCTAACCTCAGCAAAGATTGTGTGAGTCATTGAAATGTCAGATGAGCTAATTATTAGAATTATTTGTCATTTTTCCCACTAAATGTTATTGTAGATTTGGTTTACGGAGGTGAAGGTAGTGTCCCCACTGTAAATCAGGGATAACGTCATAATGTTATTAGTGTAACTGTCTTTGTGTGTGTAAAATGGCAGCTACAATATGCGGTAGCTTAACAGACTTGTGCAAGAGGTCATGATTTTGTCCTGGTCCACAATGTCAGCATGAAACTGTTCTTAAAGGAAATATTCACCCTGAATATTTGAATATTAATCTTTATAGTTAGTAATCTTCATAGGCATCCAAGATTTTGTTTTGTAATGACATACTGAGTTCACTTTTTATGTTTGAACATCTTTCTTGACATGTTGCTCTATTTTGGTTAAAGTTTCTTATATTACCCACAGTGCCGTTTAACTGCTAGCTAAATAGAGCAGTGCAGCAGCGCTTTAGTCCTTTGGTCTGTCCAACTACTACTACCGCCATCAACACCATCATGCTTGTCATCTCGTAGATCCCGAACTAGCTGAGCCGAGTCTCTTCTGTGACTCTTCGCAGCCGCGCTGTACTGCCGCATTGCTTTTGAATCCAGAGTTTGCTTTCCTCACTATTGCTCTGATGGATTTCTCATTAATATGATACTGAACATTGCTGGAAAATGGTGATTAAGAAAATAAACTCTTGCTCTTCCGTTTTTAGGAGCTAGCAGTGAAACCTGACTTTAGGAAATCACGTTGAGATTTGTTGATTTATTATTTTTTTTCTCCTATTAAACACCATTGTAACTGTGCTAACAATGTCCTCTTGTGATGTCAGCGTGGCACACATAAGCTAGCTTTTCACAGGAATAATGAAAATACAGCATCAACCAACAAATTAGCGCCAGAATCATTAAGCAAATCACATATATTTCAATATAAACATATTTAACGTTTTATGGTGAAGTTTTTCTTTAAGAGTACATAGAACGCAATGCTGTGGTTTTGTGCATATTGAGATATAAGCTATCACATTGGTAAAATTCAGTATTTTGCCCATTGTTTTCTTTATACAGTAAAATGTCCTGTTGTTAAAATATTGATGCATATTTCAAAGATTGCATCATTTATATCGTTATAGCATAATGTTAATGAAATAACTATTTAAGGTGTCTGGGTTATGGTATACCTTTACACCCATGCTTGAACATGTTGTTTGCTGTGTTCTCTGTTTGTCATGATTTGAATAGCAAAATACCCACATGACAGTGTCTTAGAATGCATAAGCCATTACTTTTTTCCAACTGAAAACCAGTAAACCTTTTTCACATTGATAGATACTTGATAATATTTTAATCAAATCAACTTTGATTCAGTGCTTAGGCTTGAAGCATGAAAAAATAGGTAGGAAATAATAAGGTATGAAAATGTACATGGAAATGACAGGCGTGCCCTGCCCTTAGAATTTTCCTACCAGTTGTTCCTTATCATATTACGCAAGATCTGTTTTTTTTTTTTTTTATATAATAGTTTATAGCAAAACCAAAGGAGTGCCGTTTGTTTCTGGTTTGTGTGTATTGTTGAATGGAATACCCACTGCATCTATCCACAAACTGAGTCATATAATTGCTGCCATAGCTTTTGGTTTTGGAGATTAGCATGTGGTGGAATATGTTAAGTGGGTTCAAAAGTAGAGAGTTCTCCAGGGTTTTCTTCACTTCGCCTTGGCACACATCCTGACGTTTTTGGGGTTCGTTTGGCCACGGGCACATGGCAAGTTGGCCCTGTAGGTCTGTGGGTCTTACATACATGGTTAAAACCGCTGTGTGGACTGGACTGTGTAGGCACCTCATTGGACCTCTAATGTTTCTTGACGCTGATCTGGAATAGGGCTCGAAAGATGACAAAGCCTGACCCTTAATCAGTTTTTCCAGTTAACTTACATTTCCAAGGATAGAAATTTGTGTCTTGGTGCATAAGGTGCATAAGGTCTTTGAAGGTGCCTGATTATTTGGGTTGATTTTTAGCATTTCTTAAAGTTTTATGGACTTTTCTGAAATGTAGTAACCTGCTGTCTTCTTGCCTTGTCTTGATGTAATTCCACTTTTGTGTACTTGTATATTGGAAATTATTGTATCTCAGTATTATAATTAGTGGTGAAAAATGAAGCATAAATTTTTATGTGAATATTTCTATATAGTGAGTATTTTGTTTAATGGCTACGGTGGCCCTGCAAGTCAAGGGTATATCTGTTGCCCAGACAATGTAGACAAACCTTGAGAACTTGGAATACAAGGTCCTGTTCAGGTTCTCAGTGTAACTGTGTATGTAATACATGTGGCAGCTGAATTCTATAAAAGTTAATGTGTAAATGTTCATAATAGCGTTTCAGCGCACCACATCACTAGAATGGAAAGCTGACCTTAATTTATTTATGTCTTCCACAGGTTTGTCTTTAAGAGAGAGAAGTTGTAATCTACACTCAGCCTGATTCCCCGGACCTTTGTTCCTTCACACATCAGTTCAGACACTGGTTTACTCTACGTCCACACACGCACACAATAAAAGGGGATCTACTGGAAGTCGCTTCAGATGTGGAGGAGCCGGAGATTGTGAGACCTCGGGGTCATTTAAGGTAAAGTAACTATGACGACACGCATTCAAATTCAGTCATGTGCTTGACGAGGGACTGAATGTTATGTATTTGCATTTAGGCAGGATTCTGTAGAGGAAGAGTGCTTGTGATTTAAAGGTGAGCATGATGTGAATCATTTAGACTAGGGAGGCATTGATACCATTTTTGTCAAACTCAGTACATGTTTTTTTGGTACTACCTGATACTGATACTGAATTGTGTAACCTACGTCAGGGACATCATGTAACATTGTATTTAGTGATGTTTGTTGGTTGCTGCCATGTGCTGCTAGCAGTGAACTCCTCATGCTGAGTATTATGTTTGAGATGTTATGTTGTTTAAACAGTATATTTTATATAGTGTGTGAGGACAACTGGCATGAGCACGCCTTGCAAAGTGTAGACCCTGGTAAAAAGACGCACACATGTCTCAGTGCTTGTGGAACTGAAGTGCTCACACGTGCAACCTTTTCTCTGCCTGCTTGCTTCACTGCTCCTAAGTCAGTAGTTATCATGAAGTTGTGTTGCATGATGCATGATTTAGTTTTCCATATGCTGTCAGATGTTTAAAAATGGTGGTTGATAATAAGCCTTCTTTCATCAATTTTCCTGGCTTATGTCAGAAAATGACATGGCTGTGTTTCAGAACATAATAAAAAATAATAAAGCAGAGTTTCAGATGAACAGAAAATGACAAAGATGAGTTTTAGAAGGAGAGAGAGGAATAATGTGTATGGAAAAAAGGGTTTTGTCTAATGTTTGGAGATATCAGTGTCACATATTTAGCTGTGATTAGATGAGGTTAGCAAAAATGGCTGCATTCGAGAGAAAAAAATCACTTGAGATGTGGTGACGTTTACTATATCTATGACAAGTTTAATTAGAAAGTTAAAAACTTACATAGTTTTTTTTGTAATAGTTATTAACAGCATTTACTGCGTGGTGTGCGCTTTGGACACATTTGGTCCAAATGTGTGTGTATGTGTGTTTGCAAAACTTTTGGTGTGTTTCTGGAAGCCTGCCTCTTTGTTAGAAGGTATATCATGAACCTTATCTAGAAGGAAGAGTCTGCATGTGCTAGTATGTGGAGGGACTGAAGTGTGTGAGCGTGTGTGGGGGATCATTCGCCAGTGGGGTTGAGCACCCTATGGACAGTGCAGACTGTTTCTGTCTGCAGGTCAGTTCCAAGGCCTCACCCTCTCTCCTGCATCCATTCATTACTGTCAAACACACACACACAAACATCCCCTCTTTTTCTTTGCCTCTTTCTCACAAGACGTAGGTTTAATCACTGCTACTGACTTTCTGCTTGCTCCATCCTGAACTAATGGTCCTTCGTGCGTGTGTGTGTGTTTCTAGGCATAGTGGGAGGTTGCATGGTGTGTGTGCTAATTGTGTGCAGTTTCCATGTAACGCTAGCCTCGTTTACTTCCATGCTCTTTGATTAACTGCATCACTCCCATTAAGGTGTTTGTGTTTAGGTTGCGGCCAGCAGTCGGCTTTGGTACAGCTGCTAATTAAAGGCTATTATAATTAACTTGCAGGAAGGAGAGCTATATTAGCCCACTGCCTGCAGTAAGACCCTTTAACAGCTCAAGCCAGAGCTGTAATCACTGGAATGTCTTTGTTTGTATCATTGTTTACAGTAGTACTTTGACCCAACAACACGTAAGAGATATTCGTTCTTCTCCTTCAAAATGATGAAAAGCATGTTTTATTGGGCTCGGTTAAATCTGCATGCATGGCAGAAACCAATTAAAAAAGCTCACTTATCTGGGCCTGCTTCTGTGCATACTTGGAGGTCGGTGTCAGCTAGTCACGCTAAAATGAACCAATTTCTGCTGGAAGAACGGAAATTCCATTCGTAAAGGCTGACTCAGGCTGAAGAGGTTTTTCGAGGCTGCCATGAATTCATGAACTCATAGGACTCCAGGGTCAAACAGGCAACGGGTTTAGCTTCTTCTCCATGAATTATCAGTATAAAAATAGAGAATATACTGTTTAGAGTACATTGATCAATATGGATTTAAAAGAATTGAAGATTGAATTGAATGGTGCTTTTAGGTCTGACAGTGTATGCATATACGTATATGTATGTATGTTTTCTGGAATGTTGTTGACAGAAATCGTTAAAATGTAGGACTGAATACATATTAGCACTGTACATGAATAGAAAGGCAGAAAGGTCTCAATAGTAGTAGTACAGTACGTTTATGTGGAACATTAGCATGTTCATCAGTTTTTTGGCATCAAAGTGCTTTTGAAGCTGTAAGAAAATCATTAATGTTAAATGATTCTTTGATAAATTAACTACCTGGCACACATTTTGGTGCACACATCTGTTCTGCCAGAGAAGAGCTTTTCATAGCTACACTCGGCACGCAAAGCTTCAATTACCATGCTGTTGCTGATAGTTTGTTAATTGGCATGAGGTGGTCGTGAGCTGCTTGGCTGAAATGCATAGTTGCAAGTTGCATAAGAATGTCCTCTGCTGAAAAAGGCAGAATTTCAACTTATTTTACACCGAGCAACCATAACATTAAAACCACTGACAGGTGACATGAATAACGTTGATTATCTCGTTACAACGACACCTGTCAAGGGGTGAAATATATTTGGCAGCAAGTGAACAATCAGTTCTCAAAGTTGATGTATTGGAAGCAGGAAAAATGGGCAAGTATAAGGATCTGAGCAACTTTGACAAGGGCCAAATAGTGATGGCTTGATAACTGGGTCAGAGCATCTCCAAAACGGTAGGTCTTGTGGGGTGTTCCCAGTATGCAGTGGTTAGTACCTACCAAAAGTGTTCCAAGGAAGGACAACTGATGGACTGGCAATAGGGCCATGGATGCCCAAGACTCACTGATGCGTGTGGGGAGTGAAGGCTAGCCCATCTGATCCAATCCCAGAGCTACTGTAGCGCAAATTGCTGAAAAAAGTTAATGCTGGCTATGATAGAAAGGGGTTAGAACACACATTGCATCGCAGCTTCCTGTGTATGGGGCTGCGTAGCTGCAGACCGGTTAGAGTGCCCATGCTGACCCCTGTCCGCTGCTGAAAGCACCTACAATGGGCATGTGAGCATCAGAACTGGACCATGGAGCAATGGAAGAAGGTGGCTTGGTCTGATGGGTAGCATTTTCTTTTACATCATATGGATGGCCGGGTGCATGTGGGTTGCTTACCTGGGGAAGAGATGGCACCAGAGGAATGCAAGCCGGCAGAGGTAGCGTGATGCTCTGAGCAATGTTCTGCTGGGAAACCTTGGGTCCTGGCATTCATATGGATGTTACTTTGACACCTACCACCTACCTAAACATTGTTACACCCCTTCATGGCAATGGTATTCCCTAATGGTAGGAATGGTTTGAGGAACATGAGAAAGCGTTCAAGGTGTTGACTTGGTCTCCAAATTCCCCAGATCTCAATCCATTTGAGCATCTGTGGGATGTGCTGGACAAACAAGTCCAATCACAAACAAGGCCTCACCACATAACTTTCAGGACTTAAAGGATCTGCTACTAATATCTTAGTGCCAGATACCACAGCACACCTTCAGAGGTCTTGTGGAGTTCATGCCTCGATGGGTCAGAGCTGTTTTTAATGTTATGGCTGATCGGTGTGTATTTAATTAACAATTTTAGTGAGTGTTGAACTTATTTTATTGAGCCCAGCTCTTTATCTCTAACAGAAGGTTTTCACCAGTTGTCTTTCATCAACTGTACATAGATTTGTATATAGACAATAAAGACTGACTTCAACTTATTCAAGAAGTCTTAGTGTGGACACCCCTTAATTTGTTAGCTAGTCTCCCGGACAAGTTAAAGCTCCAGGCTGTTGTCCAGTTCGATGTTTTGGGAGCCCTGAGTAGGCTAAAAAGTGGTAGCTAACATGTTAAAATGTATGGTAAGCTAGGTCACTAGTTAATACAGAGTAAGAGAAACGAATGCATATGTGATTATTATCCTCTTCTAATAAAGTTTCCAATGTAGCGTGTTGTGTTTACGCCCTCAGCAAAAAGTCAGCCAGTTGTTGGCAAATGTTTTGGCTATGGGATTTGATGTTCTGTCCTTGCAGTGCATGTAATGGATATTATTTCAGTCTGATAAGCATTTTAATTTTCTCTCCACATGAAAAATGAAGGGACAGCATGTATCTATATGACAGCTTTGCACTTAACTTTATTTTGCTCAGATTTGTCAGTGTTTAAACATACATTTTTGATTCAGAAAAGACCACCTGTCATCCATACATGGTACTATACTGTATCTGCTTAAAAATTGTTCTACTGACAGCCAGATTGTGTCTCGTGGTGGTGGGAGGTGGGATTCAGAATGATTTGTGTGTGCTATAGTTATAACATGGACATGTGTCACACCACCCTGAAGCTTGAAATTCTTTTTCTGGTTGTTGCTGGGCAACTACAAAAAAAAAAAAAAAAAAAAAAAGTTGCCCTGGGCACCTTGGCAATACTTATTTGCAATAACTTCATCAGTTATAATTTTTTTGCTTATATATTGCTCATTGAAAAAGTATGAAAGAATTTGCAACATATATTTAATATGAACCATTTCATAGCCTGACATGGTGGCACATTGACCAAATCATCATTACGTTACAGCAACAAAGAACTTGCTTCTGGGTGGATATTGCTGGTAATGCCGCAACCAGTGTATTGGGGGGGACAGAATGTTTTCAATGACCTTGTGGGTAACTATCAAAATACTTAGACATCATGTACTTTTAAATATACGCAGTTTGAGAAATAAGCTGCTACTGAGAGTTTTTTTTTTTTTTTGAGATTAGAAAAACTGCGTTCTGCTTAAACTGTTCAAATTGGCTGTTAAAGTCTGTTTTTTGAAATGGTTCTTCCCAGTTTACGATGAACAGGATCATATATGTTGAGAATCTGCCCTTATCTTATACGTTATTAAAACATTATTAATCTTGTATTTTTGTACTGTAGATATCCGATAGTGATTGAGGAAAGTTAAACTTGTCAGAACAATCTGTATCCAGGTGAGGTCAACTTTACACAAAAGCAAACACTGACATGTTGTATTAGTTTAATATGGATGGAAGATTTTAAAATTGTTCTCAAATTCAACAAATCACTTTTTTCTGTACCATGGGACTGACAGAGCAGGCAGATGCGTAGAACAAGAATTTGTACATAAATAGTGAGAAAGAAAATCAGCAGACAGACAGGAGTTGAAATTTGGACAATGCAAGAAACTAAAACTAACTGGTTGTGTACAGGTGTCCATTTGATGCTACAACCCCAAACACAAAAAGATCACAATCTTGTGTGTAATCTCTTATGTTCTTATTTGTCAGTATTTGCATGTAATCCATTTGGAAGTACCACTGTATGTTACATGTACGCTTATAACCACTCTGATTTTCTCTATAGTGTGGACATGCTTTGGATTTAAAAAACAAAACACAAAAGCACATAATTGGGCACCTATTCAGTAACTTCTGGAAACTTTTAGGAAGCCTTTTAAGATTGCCACGAAGGAACCAGTGATTTTAGTTCCTCTGCCGCAGTTCCAGGAAGTTTTCTTGTTTCATCCCTAGAGACACCACTGTTCTTTGGGCTGACAACTATTGGGGTAGAGCTTGCCATATGAAGATGAGTGGTCAAATTCATGCTGTGATCAGTGAAAATTGAACTGTGGAAGGAAAATGGAGGAAAGCGTTATCTACCCTCTTCCACATACATAAGCTCACAGACCCCATGATTGGCTGGTACTGCTGTGATTTGACAGGGGAGAGAGTATTCCATTCCTCCTACCCAGAGAGCTAGGACTGGATGGCTGTGGCATTGCTGGGATTCAAACTTGTGATCTCTGGATATTGTGGTGAAGGTCTCTGTTTCACCACTCTGGAGCACTGGAACTGAATAGTTCTATTCCAGGAGTGATTTAGAACCTTTCGTTCTTCAAATGGTTTCAGAACTCGGAAATGTGTCTCTTGTTTCTCACTGCTGACCAACTAACCCTGCCCTAGCCGCATCTCGCATCTTCTTATTTAGCTCTGCATTGATGTACTTGAGACAGATGTTGGCATTCATGTCCGTCAGTTCCATTGACAAGGCATGTATTTTTGCTCTTGTATAAACTCATTTATATAAACCCAGAAGTTCCTCTTAAAATCCTTCTTTCTCAAATATTCCCATTTGCTAACAAGGCAGATTTCTCCCTTCCTTTCCTCACCCCTCTCTCCCCAGTCCCTCTGATGGAGGGTGTGCGTGTGTGTGCGCGCCAACCTCTCTGGGTTGTGGAAAGGCCCAGCTGCGCCAGCGTGTTCTCTCCATGCCAGGAGCAGGTTGTGTCACTTCACCAGTGTGCCAGGAAGTAAGAGTGTGTGTGTGTGTGTGTGTGTGTGCGTGGCCAGCTTGCTAAACGGGCCAGGACTTATCCGGTTTTGCTGGACATCACTGTGTGTATTTTTAATTGTGAACGCTGCTGTGCCTTTAATGTGACAATTATCGGAAAAAACAGTTGGCTAATAATTTCTGCTGGCCTACAAACTTGAACACTCGCTTTGCTCTGGTTCATTCGGTTTAGGCCTAGCCATGTCTGAACACATCCTCTGTGTCTCCTGATGACTTCTGCTGATACTCTTTTTGTGAACGTGTGCGTGTTTTTCATGTGAAGGGTTTGACTATAAAGAGCATCTGTGAAGCACGCTTTGGAGAGGGAATAAGAGGTTGCATGGGCACGCACGTGCGCACAGTTACATGCCAGTGCACATCACCCCTCTCACCAGCTGGCCGCCTGACATCATGCCCGCGTGGCGCCAAAGCCTTTGGCAGCCCGTCTCTGCCCACGCGCGGGAAGGAAAGGAAGAGTGGGAACGACACTGGACTAACAGACACTCGAGTGAACAAAGAAAAATGAGAGGTATTGCGAAGAATGAGGGAACAGAGAGGAGAAGGAGAGTACAGTCATCTCCTGGGGTGGGTGAGTTCACTTCTGGTTTGGGCAGCTTTCAGCAGACATGTTTGGAAAATCTCCAGGCTTTATGAAGCAAGAAAACACTGGGAATTCTAACATCCTCGGCATGTTGAATAGAGGAAGTACTAACAGGGAGGGGGGTGGGGCAATACATGCTCAGTGTCCTCCTTTTTGCGTCTTGCTGGGCTTCCTGGGAAATAGGAAATGGAGCTTATCTTGGAGGAGGGAAGTGGACATTTCTCCCACAAGCCCTCAAGTTTCCAGTCCTGTTAAACCAAGTGTTCATTAACTATTGTGTTTCCAGTCTGTCAGAAGGGAAGTGCAGACAGTGAGTGACTAGATATCTGAGAATATCAAAAAATAAAAATAAAATAAAAATAAAATATCTTTGCCCACTTAAATTTTTGGCATAGTCCATTCTTCTTCCTAAAACCTCAAAGTTACGATATACAAGATATTAAGATTTTACTGATATATATTAAACCTCTCACATTTCTTTAAAATTGTATCCAAAGCTGATCAAACAAAGCAATATAACGGTGTTAATAAAACCCTCCCTTCTTCTTTTTCTGTTTCTTCCTTCCCCTTTCCTTCCTTTTTGTCCTTTTGTTTTCTTCCTCCCCTTTTCCTTCCTGTCTTTCTTACCTTCCTTCCCATTTTACTTTTTTCTTTCTTCCCATTTCCCCCATTTGTTTTTTCCTTTCCTTCTCCTTCCTTCCCCTTTCTTGTCTTTTCTTCCCTTTCCTTCTTTTTTGCTGTTTTCTTTTTTTTGTTTCCCTTTCATTCCTCTTCTGTTTTTCTTCCATCCACTTTCCTTAATTTCTTTTCTTCCCTTCCTTCCCATTCCTTTTGCTTTCTCCCTTCTTTACTTACTTTCTTTTTTGAAAATTCCTTCCCTTTTCCTCTCCTCTTCCTCTCTTCTCCCACCATCTTTCCACCCGGCATGTTTTTGAGATGTGGGAGTGAACTGGAGAACTGAAGGACAGTAAAATGTGTGGTAAGGAGGTACTCCAGAATCAGGACTGAGAAAGACTCTTGGGCAACCAGGATCAGCGTAAAAATCAGCCACGTTCTAAACTGAAAATTTTCCTAACACGGGATATGAGACCAATCTCAGACCAGTCACATGCCAACATTGTTCTCCTCTCTCCATCTGTGTGTGTGTGTGTCGTGGGGATGTACTGGGAGAACGAAGAGGACTGGGATAATGATGAAGACGAATGTTGGCTGTCTAGTGGGCTGACAGCCCAAAAACATGGCTTTAAACTGCTGTCAGTCCACAGGCTGCTCTGTCAGTTTCCTTTCACACCACACACAACCATTCTCCTCCTCTTTCTCCTTCTCTTCATCCTACCATCCCCAGACCCAATCATTCATTTCATTTATTTTAATGTTTGACTCTCCATCACTCTGATCAGCAATTTTTTCATTCAGCACTCACATTTTTTTCCTTCAAATAACTCACCTTTCCTTCTGCCTTTAATGCTGTGTATCATTTCTTCTGTTCATTCCTCCATCTGTCTGTGTTTCAGAAGCAAAGCTAGGGAGGGACTTGGTAAAGATTGGAAAATGTCTTCTTTGTCTCTCTTTGTCTCTTGCTGTCTCTGTGTATCTCTGTCTATATATCTGTTTGTCTGTCTCTCTTTCTCTGTGTCTGTCTCTCTCCCTGTCTCATATTCTCAACTCATTTTCTCTTTCTCTCTCTCTTGCTGTCCCTTTCTGTCTGTCTCTGTCTCTTTGTTTCTGTCTTCGTCTCTGTCTTATCTCTGTCTCTCTCCTTGTTTCTCTTCGTCTTTCTCTCTTCTCATTCTCTTTTTTTGTTCCTCTCTTACTGTCCCTCTCTCTGTCTCACTTTCAGTCTTTCTCACTTTGACTCTTTCCCTGTCACACACTCTTTCTCTCTCTCTCTCTCTCCGCTGAACAGGTTTGTTTGAACGTGTGTGGAATGCTGTTGTGAAAGCACAAGGAGAGCTTCATTTTAACCACATCAGTATGCGTCACTCCAGCAACTCGTCAGACAGTGTTTTTTTCCCCCCTAAATTGCATGTGCGTGTATGTGCATGAGGACACTTGTGTCTCAGTTCATGCAGATTTTAAGCCTATGCTGCAACAGTCTGTCAGTCAAACACCTAAGCCTATCTGTCATGTTGTCATGTAGATATGTCTCAGACCACACCTTTGTGTGTTTGTGTGTGTGTTGGGTGGGGCTGGGGGGAGAATATAGGTAGATGATTGTCATCTGTCTGATTGGACTCATTAATGCTTTTCATTGGAGATTGAGACTACTGTAATATCTAGCTCACAGGCAACATAGAGGAATGTTGAGAGACTAGTGTGTTGTACAGTGTAATAATTACACATGTACAATATAATTGCAATACAATGCTATCTTTATTCACTGGTAACTCCCATTCTCATTTACTGTTTAGGTATTTGAGAACATACTGTTTAGGTATTTGACAAATTTCCCTTTTGTTATTGGTAAAAAGTATTCACATCAGATCGATTAGGGCCCAATCCCATCTCTACCCCTTAGCCCTTCCCCTTTCCCCTACCCCTCCGTTTTGCGCGTTCACGTGAAGGGGTAGGGGTGTCTTGATTCTCTTTTGGTTGAAGGGGTAGGGGTAAGGGGAAGGCCCAGATAGCCCTTCAAACGAAGATTTTTCGGGACCACACTTCAAACAAAGGGGTATGAATTATCTCAGTGTAAACCGGCTACAGCGGCAACATGGCTGCTCGGGCGAACAAAAGGACCCACAAATGTAAGCATTATTGATGTTAAGAAAGATTTTAATGAACATAAATCATATGTTTTTACATTCAATCATATGTTCATATTTACAGTGATGTTATGCAAAGAAATGTTTGCAAAAAATCACTAAAGTTTGCTAACGTCATATCATTACAGTCTGCACGATAGCGCCACAAAATATTTTCATGTCTGATCAGGGCTGTAACCACCAAAGACATTGAGGGGGGCTAGTCCCCCCAGTAATTAGAAACCGCTAAACCTTTTTCTCAAATATTGCCAATCCGAGAGAAAGAATTAGGACCTAGATGACGTATGATGACGTGTAACGGTATAGTAGTGGTGTCCCAATTCTTAGGGGAATATTTTCCCCCTACCCCTTGACACTCTGTTTCAAGGGACAAGGTGTAGGGGTAGGTGAAGGGGTATAAAATAGAATTGGGATTGGGCCTAATATTTGCTTTAGTTACTAGGGCTTTAAAGTTGTGTTTAAATATTATTTTCTTAAAAATATTTAGGATTTTTATATATTACTGAACAGAGAACATCAGCAATAGAACTACACTGTGTTTGTATTACATAAACAACTACAGATTCCCATTCAAAATCCCACTGAGGCGGTATAATCTTTTTATTATAAATATGAATGTTTACAGTTGTTTTTATTTACTCACAATAATGTTTAATTATGTTTAGCTGCATTTTACAATTCTTAAGCCATTTTTTGACTGCGAGTCCAACAATTTCAATAGTCTTCAAGTTCTAGAAAAGACTGTGTGGTAATGTGTCCTCCATGTCAAATTATGAGTCAGATCTTTTAACGATAGATCTGCCGTCAAAGATATTTTATGTTTTTGCTTGTCATCAGTCAGCTTGAGTTTCATGCTGAGTTTGTTTCACAGTGAGTTTGAGCTAATGATGATTTTTTTTTCTGTCCATTACAATATTTTGTTTGTGTGTCAGCATTGCCATTACTATATTTGTAGCTATACTGTGAGTTACGCGTCATCCTATGCCGTCCTACTTTTGGTGGCTTCTAGATGAGCATCGTAGCAGCTAACATGGGCAAAACTTTGTTGTTGACTGTCATTGGTCACAGTGGTGCCAAATCGGCCATCAGCAAGCACATCAAATCATACTGTATGGCCAAAAGTATGTCGAAACCTGACCATCACACTCATATGTGGACCTTCCCCAAACTGTTGCCTCAAAATTGGAAGCACATGTCTAGCATGTCTTTGTATGCAGTAGCTTTAAGAATTCCCTTCACTAGAACTAAGAGGCCCAAACATGTTCCAGCATGACAATACCCCTGTGCACAAAGTGAGCTCCATGAAGACATGGTTTGCCAAGGTTGGAGTGGAAGAATTCGAGCAGCCTTCACAGAGCCCTGGCTTCAGCCCAGGTGAGCACTTTGGGATGAACTGGGAAGCCGACTGTGCCCCAGACCTCCTCGCCCAAAATCAGTGACTGACGTCACTAATGTTCCTGTGGCTGAATGAGCACAAATCCCCACAGCCACGCTCTAAAATATAGTGGAAAGCCTTACCAGAAGATTGGAGGCGGTTACAGCAGCAAAGAGGGGACCAACTTTGGAATGGGATGTTCAACAAGCACACATGGGTGTGATTGGTCAGGTGTCCACGTACGTATGCTAATATAGTATAATAATGTGTTCTAAGACCACCGATCTCAACTCATGAAAAAAGAATTATTTCACAATCTGTGATTTTTGTCTGAGCAAAATCGGATAAAGGTTATACAGTGTGAACCCCGCTTTATGTGTTAACGTCCATCGTTGTCTATATTATTTTATTTAAGCTCTCTTTAACACACTTTCTATTGAGTATATACTCAAGTGACGCCTGTTGGAAGTTGTTAATTACCTGCATATCAACTTTTGGATGCATACGTTGTTTATGTTTAATTAGAAATTTGATATATGATTGCAGCAGTGTATTAATAGTGAGGGTCTATTTACCAAAATTTTAGTGAAAGACATTCAGTACACTTGTATTCCATTAAAAATGGGATCTTGAACCTTTGAATGCAGAGTTTTCTTGAATAGAGGCATGTCCAGACATGTGGTATTACAATTTGTTATACAGTGTTACAGTCCCCTCTGAAAGCATTGGAACAGCAAGGCCAGTTTGTTTGTTTTTGCTCTACGCTGATGACATTTGGGTTTGAGATCAAAAGATGAATATGAGACGATAGTTTCATACGAGACGAGAATTTCAGCTTTCATTTCCTGATATTTACATCTAGATGTGTTAAACAACTTGGAACACGGCACCTTTGGTGGCAGACCACCCAATATTTAGGTGAGAAAAAATATTGAAACAGATACAATTAAAGTAAATAACACTTAATATTTGGTTGCATATCTCTTGCTTGCAGTAATTGGGTTTTGCCTGTGAAGACTGCTGTTGTTGCTAAAAAGGATAAACCAACATGAAGACCAGAGAGCTGTCTATGGGAGAAAGACAAGCCATTTTAAAGCTGAGAAAAGAGGAAAAATCAGAAATCAGAGCCACTGTACAAGCATTGGGCATAGCCAAAACAACAATTTGGAATGTCCTGAAAAAGAAAGAAACCACTGGTTTACTAACAACCAGACATCAAAAAAGGTCAGCCACAGAAAAGCAGTTGATGACAGAAACATTGTGAGAGCATTAAAGAGAGTCAGTGACATCACCAGCAGCCTCCACAGGGTAGGGGTGAAGGTATCACAATCCACTGTTTGAAGAAGATTTGGAGAAGAAATAAAGAAGCCATACCGCAAAATGCAAACCGCTTATCAGCATACACCGTTTGCAAAGAAATACAGTGATGAGCCACAAAAGTCCTGGAACCGAGGTCAACTTGTACCAAAGTGATGGAAAGGCCGAAGTGTGGAGTAGGAATGGATATGCTCATGATCCGAAACAGTTTTGTTCTCTGTGTTGTTCTAAGTTTACGGTGGAGATATTGTCATGGCTTGGGCTTGCATGGTTGCTTCTGGAACAGGCTCATTAATCTTTATTGATGTTGTACCTCATGATGGTCACAACAGAATGAATTCAGAAGTCTACAGAAACATTCTGTCTGCCAATTTACAGAGAAATGCATACAATCTAATTGGGAGGATCTTGATCATGCAGCTTCATTTTCAGCTTCAAGTCAATGACCCAAAACACACTGCCAACACAACAAAGGACTTCATTAGGGGGGAAAAAGTGGAATGTTTTAGACTGGCCAAGTTAATCACCAGGCCTTAACCCAATTGAGCGTGCATTTAACCTATGAAGAGGAGACTGAAGGGAGAACCCCCCCGCCCCCCAAAACAAACAACAACTGAAAGAAGCCATGGTACAAGCCAGGAAAAGCATCACAAAAGAAGAATGCAACAGTTCGGTGATGTCAGTGGGTCACCAGCCTGATGCAGTTATTGCAAGCAAAGGATATGCAACCAAATATTAAGTGTTATTTACGTTAAATTACTTTAAGACTACCTGTTCCAATACTTTTGCTCACCTAAGAAGTTGGGTGGCCTGTCACCAAAGGTGCCATGATTAACGCATCTAAATGTAATTATCAGGAAATGAAACCTGAAAGTCTGAGATCTTTTGATCTCAAACCTAAATGTCTCCAGTGTATAGCAAAAACAAAAGCATTGAACTTGCTGTTCCAATACTTTCGGAGGGGACTGTGTGTGTGTGTGTGTGTGTGTGTGTGTGTGTGTGTGTGTGTGTGTGTGTGTGTGTGTGTGTGTGTGTGTGTGTGTGAGTGAGTGAGAGTAACACACACTCGACTGGTGCGTATGATTGAGGCGATGTTAAAAGAACAGGGTTTTATTTTTGTTTGGGTGGTTGCAATTTGCCACTGGTCCATTTGCTTAGTAGGCAAACACGCACATTATTTATTTATACTTGGTGGCTGGGGAAAAGCAATGTGTGTTTGTGGTAGGGGAACTGTTAAACAAATGCATGCTATGCCAACACATGATTAGTAAAATGCTACAGATTTAACAGGAAATGTTTTGATTGTGTTGAAAGTGTCGCTTGGTATAGTGGCACTGATTTCCAGGTAGTTTTACCAAACAAAAGGTAAAATCAGATCATAAGGTATCATATTGCATATCCTTAAAATCTGTGTGAAGATTGGGATATGTTTCAGGATGTTTAGTTTTGTGGAAGGTAAGACGTACATTAATTAGCATAACAGACTCTAACATCCAGTTAGCTGCTTGTTGCTGTGCAGTTTAATTTGACAATATGACATCACCGTGAAGACACTCCCATCTTACTATTGTTTCTGTTGTTAGATTTTTATGACCATGTAGTTCAGTATTGTAGAAGTACTAATGATGCTCTCAGAAAAAAGGTTATTAACACATTTTATTCTTGCGTTTCATGTGATGTCACTGTCATTTTGTGCTACAAATAGGGCCATGACTGCATCGATGTTACTGAGTCTGTGGTTATTAAGAAGAATTTACATTTATACTGATAATTGAGTGAAACAATAGACTACAGGCAATACATCTTAAATAAACAGCAGTGCAATGGATCTGAAGTAAGGTAGTTTGGTAAGGTAATTTAGCCAAGTTTCACATATAGTTATAATTGTATTTTGCAGTGAAGCCAGAAATTCTGTCCCAAATCTGGCAAACCCTACATAAGAATCATGTGACTGAAACACTAGGATAATCTTTGCTGCTTTGTGCCTGCACCTTTGGGCATTTTAACAGGTAAACCTACAACATAAGACAAACTAGATACGGCATCACCAGTATGCAGTGTCCATGCTGGACTGCTAAGATGCTAAGATGTTATTTATTTTCATGTTAAAGTTATACTGGAAATTTTAAGTGTATTCTTAAGTTGTTAAATTGAAAATATTTTTATTTGTGTGTGTATATATATAAATGTATAACAGAAGAAAAAGATTAAATCCTCCTATTGTTCTGTCTGTCTGCAAAATAAGATATCTGTAGTAATTATAATTGATTCTCCTGGGATAAGTGATGTCTGTATGTGATGGGAGTGGCATATAGGCATGGTTGTCACTAAAAGTTTCACAAGTACTATTTGCGCATCATATCTTTAATACAAACCGGTAGCTTTGACCTTTGTTATAAGCACTTGTAGGGATTGTGGTTGCGCAAATTGTGCTTGATTAGTAGGTCACATGATATGTATATAAGCTATGCATGTGCTAGGAACTCAGTAACTTACCTACCTATAAGTGTTGTTTGTCTGACATGTCCTATTAAGGCAAAGTATATATTTTATTGTTTTGTGTTTTAAACTCACCCAATACTTTATTTAGTTTTGATTTCAGTGGGAAATCATAGAAAGAAAAGAGCAAATGCTTCATGGAGTGTCTTTATACTGAAGAAAAAGTGCAGCACCTCTTTTTTCCACAGGATATAATAAACTTGGAATGGAAAAAGACCAGGCACAGTTTTTCCAGTCTTCACCTGTGCAGTTTCGGTGAGACTGTTCCCACTCTAGCCTCGGATTCCTGTTTTTGGCTGAGAGGAGTGGAACTTAAAACGGTCTTCTGCTGTAGCCCCAAGGAGTTCAACCTGTTCTTCAATCTGAGATGCTTTTCTGCTCACCATGGTTGTAAAGTGTGGTTATCAGCTCAAACCACGCTGGCCATTCTCCTCTGATCTCTCCTCAACAAGGCGTTTCCACCCACAGAACTGCCACTGATTGGATGTTTTTTGTTTTTCACACCATTCTGTGTAAACTCTAGAGACTGTTGATGAGAGAAGCAGTTACTGAAATACTCAAACTAGCTCTTCTGGCACTATCAACCATGCCACGGACAAAGTAGCGGAGATTTCCCCCCATTTTCCCCCATTCTGATGCACGATGTCATATCTTTATCTGAAGCTATTGACCTGTACCTGCATGATTTTATGTATTGTGCTACTTTTTCTACTGGTCATTTTATAGAAATTTAAATACAGAAGATAGCAAATCAGTATTTTGAAAAAGTCGTTAGTGAGGTAACAATCCTATCATACACCGTGACTAACCATGACAATCTAAGTGACAAGATATGATTTGCATAATTAGACACAACTACATCTTGCGTCCCTTTCCCTTGCTGGTCAGCGAAAAGTCAGGCTACAGTCTGTAACTGTTTACCCATATGGTAGGTTTATCTGATAACATGCCCAAATGTATAAAAAGTAATATCTGGACTACAACATGGATTCAGTGCTCACTTCTGTAATGATAAAAAAAATGTGACTTTAAGAGTGCGACTCCCATTAGCTTTACTTCCATGTTTCTGTGACACATTTAAAAAGGAGTTCTGTAGTTTCAATGCTTTACTCCACACATGGCTTTTAAAGAGGCGTATTCATGGAGCCTAATGAACAGTAGTGGGATGCCCTTGACCGTTGGCCCTGCTCCAAGAGCCGAAGTTGGCATTGAAACAGTTTGTTTTTCTCTTCTTGTTTATTAATGAAGAAAATGCACTGCTGCTTGAGGCTCTCTCTCACCCTCCCCTGAAGCAGGTTCTCAGAAGGCGGCTCCACCCTTGTCGTTGCTTGCTATTTTTTTGGTGGCCTGATTCTCTCTCTCTCTCTCTCTCTCTCTCTCTCTGTGTGTGTGTGTGTGTATTTGTGGCCCTCAGGTGCTGGCAGTTGAGTGATCCGTGGGAGACGTTTAGCTGAAAGTGGATGACAGACGCATGTATCTGATATCAGGGTTCTCGTGTGTCTGTACGTCGCACTGTAGTTAATGTTTGCTCTCGTAGTCTCCATTTGGACAGTTTGGCGTCAAATTGAATCAGTTTAGTTTTGGATTTTAGGAAATTTCACTGATTTGGTCACTCCTTGTGTAGTGAAATGATTGGCTAGAATGACAGATTTTAAAAATCCTCCTTGATTTAGTGCTAAATATTGTGTAAATCACTCAAGGCCCTTGTATAGATTTAAGGGAAGCATATTTCATGAGTGGTAGTGAGTCCAGCAGGACCATGGATGGTAGGGATGAGCCCACACTTGGAGCTGATGGTTTACACCATGTGTGATCTATAAACCCGAGCTGAGTGTCAATGTGTACACGTTAGTGAGGGTTTGTAAAGTCATTAAAGTGTAACAGTCGCGTCATCTCACAGTGCTCTTTGTGATCAAAGACAAAAACTGGAAAAATCCTGATCAGTGTCTCATTTGTGTATCTATTTAAGGGTTGACTCAACTCTCAATATCTATCTACCATCTTGCATGTTTGGTGTAAAATGGGCTTTATCTCTGACTGACACATTTTATTACTATAACCACAGGAATACCGTAAATCCCCTTTACTGCTGTTACTGCAGATTTTTTTTTTATTTTTTTTTTTTTTTTATTTTTTTTTTTATATAAAGTCTCTGTTCCTGTTGATGTCTTGAAGAATGTGTTATACTACTGCTGTCCCTATTCCCATGAAGTTTTGCTCATGAAATGTTTTCACACTGAAGGAACTGTTCGTCCAGACTTCATTAAAAATGAATGTAATTTCACTTGAAATTTTGTTGACAAAATAGTGATTGGGCCTTAAAGGCATTTATAAATTTCATAGAATAATGATTAAATACTTCTCTGTGCTGTTTTGGTTAAGGTGAAAGAAAACAACCCTTTAAGGCCAGTGGGAAAAGTAATGAGCCCTTAATGGTTTTAGTGGTGGGTGACATATGTCACAAAGATCATAATCACAATTATGATATGATATAAACAACATAAACATGAAAAACCCAAGATATTATCCAACACCAAATGCCGCACCATTTTCCCAGTTTCATGATGTTGGTTGTACACAACCCTTCCTTTGTTTCATGTTAATACTACCGTCAGCGCCCTCATGTTTCTCATGATGTATATTACTAACTAGCTGAGCCATATCTCTACTGTCCCCACTTTTTCTTTGTTGGGTTTCTTGTTTATAACATGGTATTAAACGTCGCTGAAAAATGATTTGTAAGAAAAGCAGCTTTTGCTCTTGGTGTTAGGAGCTAACAGTGAAACTTGACCATTATGCCTTATGTTTGTGATGGTGTAACTGTTTCTACTATTAAACAGCAACATGACTACGCTAGCAGTGCATCCCTCTGACGTCAGCGTGGCACACAACCAATGACTTCTCATAGGAATACTGGAAATACAGCATCAACCAACAAATTAGCACCAAAATCACTAAACACATCACAAATATTTTAATATAACCATATTTAAAGTGTTTCAGGGTGGAGTCTGCCTTTAAGGGATCAAAAAACATGCTTTGGTTTTCAGAGTTATTATAAGATGCAAGTATATGACTATTCTGTGACTCAGTTAAGTGAAGAAAATTCCCAGCTGCACTTATAGAGTCATGATTTCTGTTATATTTACATAATCATAGTCTCTCTCTCTTTGTGTGTCTCTCTCTCTTAGATCATCGAGTGGTGTCCCGTTGCAGTGCAGAGACAGCCATGGCCACGGCTATATCGTGACACACAGAGACATGGTGAGTACTGCTGCTGCTGACATCTCCAGAGCCATGTCAAACAAAGGTCCCTCTGCAGGGGGCCCGCTGTGAGAGACAGAGCCATGTGTGAGAAAGTGGGATGGGGGTTGGGGGGCCGAGGAAAGTAGGGAGCGCAAGAGGGAGGAAGAGCCTCACGGTGTAAACGAGATTCCTAGTTCTCGAGCACTTCCAACAAATCCATATTTTCGTCTGTTCCAGCTCACACTAGTCTGGTTGTTAATGCTGTAATTAGCATCTTGACTGAGGACTGATGTGAAGTCAGAAATCCCAAAAACATGGATTTGATTGTGGACATCTGTTGTGGAGACTATAGCTATGGAGGGAGTAATATTTGGATGGCAGAGGATAGAGAGTGAGGGAAAAAAAATGGCCCAAGGGGTGGGTTGGATTGGAGTAACCCCTGTTTAAGGCCTCCAAATACTTAACAATCCAGAAACTCAGCGTGCATACACGGGGAAGGGAAAAGAAGCACTTTGTGGAAGACACAAAATAGATGACTTACGGAAAATTGCTGAACACTTGAACCCATGGCTGCACTAGGCCTCATGCCTCCTTCCTTCACTTCTTTCCTAGCTTCAGCCGAGTATCAGAAATAAAACGAACACAATATCAAATAAATAAATAAGGACTAAAATAAGATTGAACATGCTGCTATAGGATAATAATCAATGATGAGGTGGTTTGGTGCAGCCCATCATGAAGTGGAGTTAATGTTTTCTAATAACGGTCCAAAGTGTTTTATTCCACTTAAAGGTGCATTGGTAAGATTATTCTTTTTTTTTTTTTTAAGTAAAGATTAGGTCTCTAACAGTTAGGTGAATTCTACATTTGAAGGATTCCCACGCATGTTCATGAAGCTCCGCCCCCAGGAGCTATGGTGGCCAATAGAAAGTGTGTAAAATTGCAGTAGGTGCATCCAAACACAAAGAAGCATTACAGTCCGATTTCCAAATGGGTATTCTCAGTGATGCAGTAGACTTTTGCTAAGGCCATGGCTTAATCCATTGTTTTTTTAAATCATGTTCTACACATCTTCCAGGTTATTTGTGCAAAAAATTGAACTATCGCACCTTTAAACCACAGCAATTTGCTAACACTTACCATGTATTTATTAAAGAATAAATAGTGTGACTCTTTGCAATGGGAGATTCTTATTCATTTATCTGGGTTTTTGTGTGTCTGTAATTAACAATAGAAATCTTTAAATACAGCTGCATGTTGTATTTGATTGTCCATTTACAAGCTCTAAATCTTTTACTCGATAATTATACGTCTTGTCTACTTTATTAACGCATTGATTGAAGGCTTAATTTGTTGATCTGAATAGATGTTAGATTCTAACTGCATGGTGTTGGAAAGTTAAGCTTCTTAATTGGATACCTTTAGGCTACAAACATAACACTGATTATCTGATAAGCAAGACCACATAAACTATCCAAAAACAAACATTTAAAAAAGTAATTGAATCTTTTTCTGTGCACATATACCTGCTTTAGGCTGTAGTATGTGTTTAATTCAAGACTAGCAATGTTCTAGTGCTTTAGTTTAGCCTTTGGCTGTTTTGTGGACTGCGCTCAAGGAACCTCTTTGCTTATATTGGGTTTAGTTGACCCACGAAGCCAAGCTGGTCAGATTGTGTCAGTTCTGTGGGTCTGAATCCCGCCTTGAGCCCTCTAAAGCCAAAATTATACTCTTCAACATGACTTCAAGGTGTTGTGTCAGGATGCGCGAACCTCTGGGAGTCTTTAATGTGGTGGAATGGATTTCTGTTTTTTACTGCCTTGTGTTGTCTCTCTCTCTGTCTCTCTCTCTCTCTCGTTGATTCCTTTTAAAATTGCAGTTGAATTCTCATATGAGGCTCATATGATTCCTGCCTGTTGCCAGTAAGGGGAAGTGGTGTGAGGCAGTGTGAACTGACACAATTTAATTTTGCTAGCACCAGAAAATGTGAGGTAATGTGCACTAAAGTCCTTTATCTGCTGGGCAGCGAACACACACACGCACGGACGCGTGAGTGTTCTCATGCTTCCATGTGTGTTCTAGACCACTAAACGTCATGGCTTTTTATTAGACTGATATTCCACAGTTCTACTGGAAACGGGGCTTTACTGTAAGGGTGGGAGATATAACAAAAATATCACGGTATTTGATATGTATCATGGCATACAGGTTTATTTAACATTTCGCACTGATTGTTACAGTTTTAAAGATTGAAAATATAGCTGCCTCAGGTCAGCATTTGTAATTGTTATTAAAAATGCAAAAAAAATATATATCACGATTAACTACAATATCTCAGAAAAGTGTATTGTGATGGATCACAATATTGATATCCTCTTTTTGCCCATCCCTACTTTGTGTTATTTGTTTTTACCCAAACAATACTGACTTTACAGAGTCTGTCATATTCTTTATCTTCTGCTTTTGCTTAGATTAATACAGATATAGTCTGGACTAGTGATGGGACGGTCCATGAGCTATCAGCAGTAATCTGATAATTTTTCAGTCTAAACATAAGATCGGCCGATGTTTCTTGCTGAAAAGGTGAGCCAATCACCGACACAAAACATGCGCATCAAAAGCTAGCAGGACTAGTGAAGACGATTAGCGCAACACCGGCAGTGAGCCCTCAAACTGCGAAAATGTACAACAGTAGCAGTTAGCTAAAGGAATCAAGAGCAAAGTGGTGGAATTTATTGCTCTAGATAACACTACTTGGTTGTTGTTGAGGATGTAGGATCCTGTCATTTAATTTCTCACCTGGAGCAGCACTATGCGCTTCTCCGATGGAAATTCTTTTCAGATGTTGCCCTTCCCAAGCTCTATCAAAACAGTTTCACTCGCATAGACCAAAATAATGTTACTTCAATGAGCTTTACAAATGATATGTTGAATTCTGACATCAGTCACATGTTCATGTTAAGTTTAACAGCTCAGTGGATTGATGCTGCTCAACAGTAAACCCTGAATCAGTTGCATGTGCTTGTAGTACTTTAATAACAATCTTAACAACAATCATGTTATCTTGGGGAACAGCTAACATTATCTAGTTAGCTAGTAGCTATCATCTCAGGGAACAGCTAACCTTAGCTAGGGAGATAGTACCTAGTATCTCAGGGAGCAGCTATCATTCAGCTAGTAAGCTAGTCGCTATTATCTTAAGGAACAGCTACCACTGGCTAGAAGCTAGTATCTCAGGGAACTGATTACATTGGCTAGTGAGATAGCTGCTAGTATCTCAGGGAACAACTAACATTTAGCTAGTTAGCTAGTAGCTATTATCTTAAGGAACAGCTAACATTATCCAGGTAGCTAGAAGCTAGTATCTCAGGGAACTGATTACATTGGCTAGTGAGATAGCTGCTAGTATCTCAGGGAACAACTAACATTTAGCTAGTTAGCTAGTAGCTATTATCTTAAGGAACAGCTAACATTATCCAGGTAGCTAGGAGCTAGTATCTCAAGGAACTGATAACATTAGCTGTTTGGCTAGTTTGGTGAATGACAGTGTTTAGGTATCAAGCAACATTTAATAAATACTGAGGCAAAAGTCTGGTGAGGGAGCTACATAACAGTTAGTTCTTTCTTTCTTTCTTTCTTTCTTTCTTTTCTCTCCTCAGAGAAGGCACTCTTGCCTAAAGATCAGCTAGATGAAGTTGGATGTGTCTGAGGCGAAATATAATGTCACCAGAAGCAAATTCTTTGTGATGTTTGTCCTTTTCCATTCCTTTTTTACTTGATAAGATTTTGCACTCTGTCTGATATTTTTATCGGAATATTTATATTTTTGGTATTTGGAATTAGCTCAGTGCAAAGGGCTACAGGCAAGGCTTACTGTTTACAGGTTTATTTATATACACCATTGTTTCTAAGATAGGATTTTGTGTGTATTACAGGAATGTAAATTGTAAAAAAAATGTAAAAGTATGTTGTGGACGTTCTGTTCTATTCCACTATTTAATAGTTTGCAGCTTGTTCATCCTACGCATTTCTATGGAGAGAGTTATGGTGAAGTTTTTGTATTTTAATTACATTTATACAGCCCTTCCATGTATTAGTGAATGTTTAAAACCTAGCTATGCGCCCATTTTAAATGTTCATATCTTAATAATTGTGTAAACCTCTTAAAACTGTTTATAATATTACATATTATAATAGTATTAGTAATTACTTTATATTGTGACTACGTTATTAAAATAATATTTCATAGAACTCTCATTTGGTGAGCAGAATGATTTCATTTCCTTTTCTCTTTTAAATTTGTCCAAAATAAGGCTTCTTGGAAGACAGCTGGCTGTATACTGCCTTTCGAATGGCCAGACTTTATTTTGGGAGCACAAACACCACCAGCAAATGGTGTCTGTCTGGGCAGCATTTAACTAAATCGAACATGAGCATAGTAGTAACATTTATGATTTATGCGTTTTATGATGTACATGGTAAATATCACAATATATTGTATGACTCTGTCAACACAGGCCTATTTAAATCATTTTAAAAATATGCACACAAGACCAAAGAAAGCACAAGGAACATGATGTTTGGCTGATTGGCTGATAGGTGACTTGGACTATTTGGGACTGATTCCTGGAAAGCTGATAACAGATACTACGCCATTTCATTGAAAATGTTGGGTATCAGCCAAAAGTATTAAGATGGCATTTACCACGCAGGTATTTTTAACATTTAAGAATTTTTAAATGCTACAATTGACTTGCCAATTCAGCAGATAATATCCACTGCCTTGATACAGTGAATGTTACAAGTACACACAGATTAAACAGACATATTTATAGTCAAGATTATTACTGGGTGTGTTTATATGTCCCATGAGTATTCCGTGTAACCCTGCAGCCAGTTTTAGAGGTAGGTGTGTGTGTCTGTGTGTGAAACAAAGTGAGGTAGGGAGGAGAGAGAAATTGAAAGTGTAGAGTTCTTCACTAATCATTTGTGGCTTAGCTTCAAAATGGGATTTGCATAATATGCCTGGCCTTTTTAAAGTGAGCATAAACAACGAAGATATGGTGTGTGCGTGCGTGCGTGTGTGCATGAGTGCGCGTGTGTGTATTTGGTGGTGGGGGTTGTTTTTTATTTATGTCTGTCGACTTTGGCGCTTGAATTCTCTCACTCTCTCTGCCTCGTGTTTGCTCTCGCTGTTGTTCTCTCAAATGCTTTTAATTCATGGATTTCAGTTCACACTGAACCTTCAGTGCCTATACTGTCTGCTCTTTGCCAATATTATTTTCAACCCTTCATAACTCGTTTCATCTGCTTTAATGCTGTTTGCACTGATAAGCTGTCAGTTTCACTATTTGTCCTGGCCAAGATGTAGATGAAGCCAGTCATACATCAGCGTTAAAAGACCTCTCATTGGGATTTGTGGAAATTACGTCTCTTCTTAGACCCAAAACAATTTGGAAAGCATAAGCTTTGAGTGCGTGCCTGAAATAAGAAACCTGAATGATTGTTATTTTCCGCTTCTTGTTTCTGAGGGGACAGACTTTTCAAGTCAAAGCAGTTTTAGGTGAAAGAAAGAATTTTATCTTTTTGTTGATGCATTCACATGTACACAACATACGCCACTATTGGACTTGTCTGAGAAGCTTTATTTGACTCAATTTTTCCTTAAGTTTCCTCATTCATTGCTACCATAGCAACAACTTGGAATGCAAACTGAGACATTAGCAGTAGTATAATATAAACCACGGATGGTAAAAATAGTCACTTCCTTATTTACCACAGTAATGTTTGTTGTTGCTGATATCTAGCTAGATTTTACATTTCCTACCCAGAATCTATATATATCTCTATCTATCTATCGATCTGTGTATACATGTATATGTATATATATATATAAATACCGTATGCTATAATGGACAGGTGTTTGAAACATTTAGTAGACCCACCTTTTGATGGATTTAATGCACCATGACTAAAAGTACAACATGGGTTCTTTGTCAGCCAATTTTTTTTTTTTTAACATATTAAATCATAGTATTACTTTAGTATAGTATTACATAGTATTATCACCTGTATCAGTGCAACACACACTGCCATGTCAGTGTAACTGCTTTCCGTTAATGGTCGGGTTAGAGGGGGAACAAATGGACTGAAGTCAGAAATTGTTAACCAACAAAATGACAATATGGTAGGTTTACCTGTTAAAATGGCCAATTAGTGTGAATATAAGCATGGTGTACCTAATTAAGTAGCCACTGATTGTTGGCTTCTTGTTGATCTCTTATTACAAAGCAATATTTGGTATCTTTAATCTCCGTGTAGCAGTATATCAGAACTATACCACGTTTACAGACAGGTCTTCGTTTCTCATGCAACAGGAAAAAATCAGCCAGGCGAAACAGAAAGCTGCAGTACAGCGTCATCTTTCAGCAGGAAGGAGACGTGGGAACCTGTCAGACAGACGCCCAGATGTCACAGCAGCATATGTGTTGAAAACGGGGCTTTCCCAAAACATATGTACAGTCAAAACAACTGTTCCAGTACTGTGTGTGTAAGTGTGCGTGTGTGTATATGAGAGATCGCATTGGAAACTCTTTAACAGAACTGGTAGTCATAGACAGTAGGAGTCTGTTGTTTCTGGACTGGTAAAAACGCGGGGTTCCCCTCTCACATTTTTTTTTTTTTTTTTTTTTTTTTTTGGTAGAGCAGCCATTACTGTTCTTCTCGCATGACAAAAACATTAACCTTAAACATTAATAAAGGAAAGTAGAAATCTGGTAGTGTTGTGTTTGGATTTTTTGGTTGATTTCTTTGCCATTGATTTAACACTTGAGCCTACTGGAAATGTTTGCAGACTCCTAGAACTTTTCACTGCTGAGAGCTGTGATTTTGAAGTATTGGACCCTTTTTTTTGCAGTACTGGCAAAAAGCATGAAGGTGTGGTGTCCTGGGTTTCATCGACTTTTATAAATTGTAGTTTTGTTGTGATTTGTACGAGTGGTTTCAACTTGCACTCGGGATTGTGACCCGTTCTTTCCCTTCAGTCCTGAAACCTTACCTGTCCTTTGAAGATTTTTTCCACCACATTGATCTTGGCTTTCTGGTTCAGGCTGCAAGTTTGCGGTTGCCACGTCCAGTATTTTCACCCCTCTTTCCACTCCCAACCCCAGAAAATACAGGAGCTGTGATTTGCTGGTTGTGATCTTATAGAGGAAGGCTATTCTAATCTATTATCTAGCAACAGATTGACAATGAACCTGTTATCACAAGGTTTCATGGGTGGTATAATAATGTGGGGTAAAACTATTACACACATTTAAAGGTAGACAGCTGCATTTGTCATTTCTAAATGTTTCAAGTTTGTAACTCCCCACTAGCTTCCTTCCATGTTTCCTGTATTCTGTTTATCCCCTAAAGGAATTTTGGAAAAATAAACATTGATAGAGTAAATAATCCATAAATAATCCTTGTTTGCATTCATTACACATGCATTTCATGTGTGCCTGTCAGTGGATTTAGACGGGGTGCACACAAGAGCTAATGTCATTAGTGTGGGTTGCCAGGTTTCAGCTAAATTTCCAGCCCGACTACATCACAAAAACCACACAAAAGCCCTGAACCTAGCCCAAAAATTTCAGGCACTGGAAAAAGGAGAGACATTTTCTTCTTTTTCTCTGCCTTTGTTTGGGAAACCAGGACACCATGGTGTACACGCATTTCTGATATACTGACATTCCCCCCCCGTAATACCCCTTTTCCTCTCCCAATTTTTGCAGTATATATTGGGTAATATATATGATTCTGTACATCAAAGACACACTTACACTTTGCCTTTGTTTCTGAAAATGTATTTGATTTAATGCATTTTTTTAATACTAAAATTAAATATTTTTTTAGACTAGCTCAATTTGGCACTCTCAATTTTGCAATATCTATCCAGCAACCCTGTCATCATCCAGACAGCTGGATGTACCAATGGGCCTCTGGTAGCACTTGTTGCAGTCCCTTTTTTGACTACTAGTTATTGCAATAATAACTCTATGTAGCTAAATTGATTAACATCCAGAGAAGAGAGTAAATCAGTGGAACATTGGCTTATATCTAACAAATAGCAACTTTTTAAAAAAATTTTTAAATCATTGGTCTCTTAAAAAGAGATAATTAGTATTTCAGTGGAATTTAAAATATATGGAGTTGTGAATGGGGACTTTATGAAGGTTAACATTTGTTGAAAGACCTACTCCCCAACAAATATAAATAAAAGAATTAAATTCCTAAATACTTCTGTAAATAATTAGTGAATTTTCTGTCTGTCTGTTTCCATGCTGACAGATTCTTTCATCACTCACTGGCTGCGTTACGGGATTTTGCCACATGCCGATGGCTGCGAAAACACTGGGCCGTTAATAATAATTACTACCTCCCTCATTTATAATGAGCAATATTGATAGTGTTTTCTAACATTTGAGCACATAAAAGCAGTGAAATCTGTAGGACAGATTTCCTGCACACATAAATATTGAGTGCCTTCTGGGAGATCTCATAAAAAGCACGCCTGCTCATATGAAACAAAAGCTAATAGAATAATCACTGTAGCTGTGAATGTCGGCTAAATATTAATATTGAACTCGCACTGATATGGGGGATTTAAACAGATATCTGTACTAATGTTCTTCCCGCTGATGGACTCGGTGAATTAAGTCTTTATTACTTGATTTTGACTGTGGAGATCTTTTTTCCTCCTTATTGGATCAATACATACTTTCTCAAGCTTTATTCAAAAAACTGTAGGCAGATTTAAAATAATAATAATAATGATAATTGGCTTTGCAGCTGTACCTCTCTGATTCGCTTATGAAAACCTCTAGATGATGAAATGCGAAAAACACCTACTGTGGGTGTGTGTCCAAGTGCATGTGCATTCTAATTCACTTCACCTCAGAGGGGTGTGTGTGTGTGTGTGTGTGTGTGTGTGTGTGTGTGTGTGTGTGTGTGTGTGTCTTGAGGCGGTGCAGCTTCAGGGCCCTGTCCGTGCGTGTTGCCGTGGCAACACTGTCGGTGGGCGTGTGTGTGTGTGTGCGCGTGTGTGTGTGTGAGTCTGTCTCTGGCTGGGCTGCGGAAGAGCTTCAGCGACCAAGCTGTCTACTGCTGCTGGAGCCATACAAAATAGACTCACTGTGACTGCAAGCATCTCATTATGTGCGCCGAGTGTCGTGTGTGTGTGTGTGTGTGTGTGTGTGTGTGTGTGTGTGTGTGTGTGTGTGTGTATGAGAGAGAGAGAGAGAGAGACAGCATGAGGAGTGGTGGCAGAGCAATGAAACTGCTCAGTGAATCACAGCAATGGCGTTCTCAGCCTCTCCCCTGAGGCATTGTGGTTGTTGGTCTAATGATGTAGCTTGTATATAAGTGTTTCTGTTTGTATATTTGATTTTTTTCTTTTTTCTTTTTTTTTTTAATAAACCAACAGCAGAGTAGTATTTGTAAAAATCCTAATTTGGTAATTTGTGTGTCTGGGTGTTTTGAGCAAGTTAACTACCATTTATTAAAATGCTGTCCTGTTAAATAGGCCTTATTGGTGTTGCTGGCAAATGAACAACTGCAGTTTAAGTAATTGTAATTAGTGGTCGACTGATATGGGTTTTTTTAACGGCCGGCGCTGATAGTGGTACTTAGAAAGCAGTGAAGCCGATGATAAAAAGCTGATATTAGTTTGTAATCAAATTCTTGCAAATAGAAATTAGAATAATTCTAAAATTGCATGTATGCACTTACACTGATGGATACAAAACAGATAATGTGTGTGTGCATAGCACACAGTTTGTCTTAAACATGCTGTCATTGAGCCTCATGTAACTTGGCAATAGAAGCTTGCAGAGATTCCCTGTTACCAAGAGAATGTGTATAATGAATATTGCTAAAATATTTATTAGGACACAAACACAAATTTAAACACATACAATTTATGTACGACAAACCTATTTCAGGTCTACGTGATCTGTAATAACATATTAGGGATGTATCCGGACAGATAAAAATACAGAAACATTTTCTTATAGAAATCTTACCAATAAGGTTTCTAGAGTGGCATGCGTCGAGGCACAAGTACGCAATCAGATATGAAGCTTGTGGGACGAAGACCACATTTGTTACACATGAACTGAACTGGCAGCATTCATTCATTCATCCTTAGTAACTGCCTGGTCAGGGTCAACATGGTTTAGGTAAGGCTACTAGTTTATTTATAATTTGGGCAACAGAACCAACTAAATTAATTAGAAAAAATCATGTGCAGCTGCAAACAAAAATAACAAATGTGCTGGCATTTCTACCTCTGTTTTTTTTTCTTTTTTCTTTTCCTCAGTGTTTCCAGGAGCATAGTATTATGGTTCATATATAATTATATGATAATAAAATGTAGCTAACAACTAAATGACAAATTTGATAAAATTTGATGATAAAATAGTTGAAAACTATTTTTGATTATTTTGCCTTATGTTATTAAGCACAGTCACGCACAGCACTTCACACCACGAGTAGAAAAGCTGTTTGAATCAATTTTTGCTAAAAAAATTTTTGATAAATGCTATATCATTTAATTTTCTTAACAATACACACACACACACACACACACACACACACACGCACACACACACACATGAATATATGTCGTGTATCTGTTCATTAAGTCACCCCACTTTTGTTCCACACTGAAGATGCTGGGAGTCAATCCTGGAAAGAGTCGATTTCATGATTACAGACATTAAAACCCAAGGGTCAATCACACTCACTGAAGATGAGTCACCTGGTGCAAACATGACAAACAAAATGAATTCAGCATCTGAGTATTTCAGTTAGTGTTGCAGCCTGTGGATATTGACATGTATTTTGAAGATAACTGGTAGGAATTGCACAAATCATGGCTGGCTGGATAAAAAAACTGGTCTACATATGCACTGTGACCGTTTATTTTAATTAATCCTAGTTATTTAATTAAGCCTAGTTTTGTGGTAGTTTTAGCTGACCTAAATGCTGGAAATAAATATTTTTAAATAAACAATGTTTTTGGTATTTTATTTTGAAATAATACAAATAACTGACTAATTGCAAAGTAAAGTAATAATCAATTATCAAAGACATTAGTTACAGCCCAATTAACATAAGATTTAACTTTAAGATGTTTTTGTGAAGATGTGAATATTTAAGTTTGTTGAACCTTTACCAGTTGTAAGTATTAATATGGTGGTGGACAGAATTAACATTTGTACTGTTTATGATTTAGCAAATGTAGCTAAGCGACTAAAACATTCTGCATTTGTAAACTATGAGGTAACTAAAACTGTCGAGATTTAAATACTATTAGACAGCCTTACATAAATTTACTACTGCAGGCCGATGTCTCATAATCTGCAACGAATGTGTCTTTTTTTTTTTCTTTTTTTTTTTTTTTCTGTGTGTTGGCCTATACTAAAAAACAAAACACTCACTGTAATATCTAAATAAGTGACTAACTACAATTAGACCAACTAGTGTATGAGCTTCCAGGCTTCATTCTGCTTGCTATTTTATTTAATCATTTAATGTTTGAGTCATTACTGTTTCAAGATCAAACATCATGTGATATTTTGGATAGATTGTGAAATCTAAATCTCTTTTTTATATGTAAGCTTGATTCATACAGAAGCGGTTAACACTAGCAAGACATGTTTTTAAGCAGCCTGAGCAACTGTCCTGTTTAGACCAGTTTTGTTATGTTCGTTGTATACAATTGCTTTAAATGCCTTGTCAAAAAGGCACTTGCTAGTAATTTTGATAGACATTAAAACCTTTTTAATTAATTTTAATGAACAAAATTCAGAGCGAATCATGGCGCCTTGGACTCATAGGAATACTGTCTCCGTTTCAGTTTTGATCTTTAGTTTACGGTAGGTAATCTCAGTACAGTGAGAGAGAGATAGCTGATATTAGATCATTGATTGTGCATGTCAATCATTTATGCATATAGCGATCATCTTTGAGACGCTCTATAATGAAGTCTGATGGTCTGGAGTTGGTAGAGAGCAGATGAAATGCGTTCCTGCCCATGGTGTCAGTCCTCCCTTTTCGCCCGAGGGGTGGCGGGCAGCTGCTTACATCATTTGTGTTTCTTGGAAGTAGTCCTAAATATTTTGTGCATGACAACAGAATCTGACAGTGCAGCTTTACGAAATGTTTCTCATGTTCTGACCAGAAGGCTATAGAGCAGGAGTGTGTACACATACTTGACCATAATCTTCACAGTTCCGGGAAATTTACAGACTAACTAGCGCTAATCAGGGATCCATGTAGTCGTGTTGACTCCTGTTCCTGCCCCAGGTGTTTCTGTTAGCAAGCACAAGGGTCATGTAAGGTTTCGAGTTTGTGGTTGTAACGCCTTGAAGCAGTTGTGAAGTTATGCTGCTTTAGTGCGAAATGTTAGACTACTTTTAACAAGACATTAACACTCTTTATTTATTTTGAATGTTTTAAAAGCAATCTAATTAATGCTGAGCTATTTAGGATTTACTTAGTTATTTAGTCAGGCAGCGTTTGACAAATATGATAAATACAGTTTAGTTGGTTGTTCTATAAAGCATAATGATAGTCTACCATAGTTATTAATACTAATAATAATAATAATAATAATAGTTTGTTTATGTGACTTTTGTCACTTGCATTGTTGATTGTTGTAGGTTTTGTGGATTGTCGAAAGCCACGTTTGGCCCCTTGAGCATGACACTGTCTTTTGATAAGTGTTTCCATTTGTAATGTTAGTGTTTTAATGTGTGGTGGCTGGAGGATGGTTGTATGTGAAAGTTTTGCATGTGCTCAGTCTGTTTTGCAAAAGGGAACACTAGACGTGTGCTTCAGCAAACAAGTAGAAATCTTTGTGCGTGATTAATTTCTTTAAAATTCTAAAGTAAATTATTTTTAATGTGATTATTTTTTTAATTAATTTTTAGTGTGATTACTTTATTGCCAGTAGTGACCTTATTAGAACCAATCTGAGGTGTATTTATTTAGTCATTCCTTTACAGAATGCCAGCTTATTCATTTTGGCATTTTGAAGTACAATTTGACTACAGAATGTGCCTCTTTTCGTGAAGCTTGCCTCTGAACTTGCTCTCTACCTTTTCTCTGTGTGTGTCTTTAGTGTGGCCAGGGGCTGTGAGGGCTCCGTGGGGAGATGCTGGAGGTGCAGGAGGAGCGAGCAGGAGCAGCAGCAGCAGCAGCGGGAACGGGAACGGCCAGTGGAACGGCGCCGGGCGCCACGGCCAGGAAAGAGCGAGCCAAAGACCGGCAGGAGGAGGGCCAGGACTGCAGTGGCCCTGCTGCAGCCGCCAACGCCGGGTCCCGCAGCGCCCGGGCCAAGGCAACGCCCGCCGCGCACTCGCACACACACACACACTCACACACGCCCAGCCCTCACCAGCACACTACTGCTTCAGCCTCGGTAGCTCTGGGACTGTCGTCAATGCATTCCAGCAACCCCAAAGTGAGAAACTCTCCTTCAGCTAACACGCAGAGGTGAGATGCAAAAAAGGTCCATGTGTTAAACATGTAAGGTTATTACATGTAACACTTGACAATTAAAATGTGGCAATCGAAAATCTGATTGTATTTTATTGGTATATTCTTTGCTATAGTATTCTTTGTTATAGCAGTTTGCTTGTACAAGGAGTCACTCATTTCTGTCTCGCCAACAGCGGTGGATTCCCAGAGAATTATGACGCAAAAGGAAAATTATCCCTCCCTACTCAATTTCTCCTACTCTTTTTAAAAGACGGCTCAGTTAAAATGATATGTAAGCAGGCTCTGGAGGAAAGCAGGCCAGGTGGAGCTAACTGCCACTGCAGTGTGTTTTTTTGGGGGAAGGTACCTTGGAGAAGCTTTTGGAGTCATTCCAATTGTCTGCTTCAATGCCCATGAAACCGACCCACACAAGCTCAGCCAGAACTACCGCTTCATTCGTCCTGTCTCTTGCCTGCCAGTCTTGTCCAAAGCCAAAATGCCAACCCTCTTGTTGACGTATGCTTCTGTAGCCAGTTAAGGAATGGGCCACTGGCCTGCCAGGTTCCTGCTGGGCTTGTCTTGCACCACAACGCGTAGCCATGCTGGGCCAGGTCTTGCCTTGGTGCAGGTCATCATCTGGCGGCCATTTCTGGATCTAGATTTAGTGAAGTTGCCAAACGTTGTACCTAATAGTTCAAAACAGAGTGGTAGTCGAGAGACCACTGCCTTTGTTTATCTACCATGATGACTGGAAATGTGCAATATAAGCAATTTTTAGATCTTCTTGCTGAGCCTGCAGTGTTTTTCACTATCTGCACTCATACCTAGCTTGCTACTGCCACTGCTACTTTCCATAACTTTGTTAGCTCAAATCCCTTGCATATGTGTACACCTTCACCATGGTAACGTGACATGAATTCAGGGCCTGGTCTCCGGTTTTCCGGTGGCCAATCTGGTTAAACAGGGTATTTTATTAAATATTAACTCGACACTCTGTCAACAGAGAGGAAGAGAAATGGAGGGAACAGGTTTCGGACATAAGGGCACAGTAAGTGCGATTGCTCTATCGCCTGGTTGCATTAGGGTTTCCCTTAGATGTTCCAGTAACATTTTTCTTTATAGTGGGGTGTGTATGCCGGTGTGACACAGCAGGAAAACTGTCCTCCTTCAGGTGGAGATAAAATGCTGAGTTGGACTGAAAGGTTCCTCTTTTTTTTTGTCTATGAATTATTACTGGTCTGACAAAAAATGGTTGATTAGGACTGTAGTGTCACTAATTGTCTAGTTCCAAATGCAGTAACTGAAATTTGTTGTTAGGGTTTGTTCCTGATTATATGGAGCTGGCAGGTTCAACAGTAGTACTTGCAGCTGCAGGTAAAACTAGTAATTTGGGTGTTTAGTTATGCAATGAAATGTCATTATAATCATATGAACATTTGATCCCTGAAGATTATTGTCTCACTGCGTCTGTTCTCCTTTTCCTCTAGCAGTCCAAAATCCAAGCAGGAGGCCATGGTGCGCTCACCACCCGTGATGTCTCCTTCCAGCGCCGCCCAGATGGACTCCAAACTGCCCAATCAGGGGAAACAAGGAGGTGCAGGCAGCCAATCGCAGCCGTCTCCCTGTGAGCCCAAGGCGCTGAGTGGAAGCCACACACCCAAAGGCCCTCAGGGTTCTGTGGGTAGCATGGGACTCAAAAATGGACAGGGCCTGAATTCTGGCAACGGAGCAAAAAGCAAGATCAAGAGGGAGCGAAGCACTTCGATTGAGTCCTTTGAGCAGAGGGACACAGGGACACCTAACAATGAGGGGGACCAGAAAGGTAGGAAAATCTACCTATATTTGGGGAAATACTAATTTTATCAGCTATTGAGTGATGAAACTCAGTAAATGTTGACTTGCTCATCCAATGCTGTATTTTGTCAATTGTATGGAAACTTTAGGTAACATTTTGAAAGTCCTGCCTTATTGTTTGGATGGCTCAAGTAAAGGAAAGTATTATCTGCAGTTCTTTCCAAGTCCAGTGTTTTCCACTGGGAATCCACATTTCCATGTAATTTGAGTCTGGAAAATTCTGCATTTAAGAGAAAAAAAAATGGTTTAAAAGTTACTGATGATCGTATGTAATCTATTTAAACATTTGTGTGATATGCACTTCAGGATGTTTGTGGTATTTGTGTGAATCCTCCAGGGGGTTGTTTGATAACCCTAATGAAATTTTATCTATTATTCCCTTGGTTTTGTTTTCCTATGCCCCTTCAAGTGTTATGACGTTAAAACATGACCAGAATACAGCCTAACATTTTAAAACCCCCAAGACACAAATGTGCAGTGTGTCATTGCAGTCACATTTTCACTCAGGCTGTTTTTCTGGCTCATGAGGTCGCGTGTCTTTCCTGCTGTCCCCGCGCACGGTGTTCAGGACTATAGTGCTGCATAAAGACATCCACACCCCCCCATATGTCTCCTAGTGGAAACATCACAGTGTAGATTCAGAGGTAGGAAGTGCCAAGGAATGTACCATCTTGCCTTCTTGGAGAGGGGGCATCCCCCCTTAGTTCCTGTGCTTGATTGTCATAAGGACCCCTGCTGGTGGTTAATGCCTCTGCATAGAGATTATTTGCCTTGAGACTAGCCATTTAATTAACCATGTGTCAAATATCTTCTGCATATTCACCCAGGTATTTAAATCAGAGACAAATATGGTCTATTATGAGTTTATATATACTTGCATTCATTGTTCCCTGAGCTTACCTGAGGTATACTGAAAGAAAATGCATTTATGAGGAGGCAGCCAAAGCTGTGCAAAGCATAAATGAGCCCCCCATCTGTGTTTGTGCGTGAATGTGAATGTGCTTCATGACTCAATGGGAGGTAAAGGAGTTAGCTTATAGGTTGTTTTGTGCATGCGCACGTCTCTATGAGCCAGCCTTCTAGGTTAGTTTTGTGTGTGTTTGACTTTGCTGTCGGGAGTTTGCTCATGGCGTTTGTTTGCTTGTGCAGCGAGTGTATTCTCCACACAGGAAGTCCTGTTATGCTCTTCTTCTTTATTCCAACTCTATTATCTGACCGGTGGTTCTAGACACTGCCGTATCCTGGCTACAGGGAAGCGGTGTGTATGCAGTATACAGATGGTGCTAACTGTCAGGGTAGTAGAGCACAAGGTCATGGGCAGAAGCAACAAGAACTTAACTGCCCAGAAATGGTAAAATTTTCAAAAGAGCCTTTATTTACTACAGACAGAGTGCAGAATCAGAGGTTGTCATAATACTTACATTAAGATTTTATGAAAAAGTTATCCTGAACCAAGAAACAATAACTTTTTATAGTCCAAACAGTTCAGTAGGTTTTATTTGATTATAGGCTACCCCATTTATGTGTCTGTTCATAATGGTTTAAATAATACAGTTCACCTAATGAAATAAACACCCCTTCACCAGAAGTTATTCATGACTCTTGATGAATAAAATTGTTCTTGTAGGAAGGAAAGTGCTAATATTTCTCACTTTCCTCTTTCCCTGCAGAACTAGGCAGTAGGGCAAAGAGGTTATGTGTAGCTGAACGACGACAGCCCTATAGTGGAGCTGACTGGTGTTCAGGAGGGGAGAGTGATGAAGATGACCCAGGATTCTTCAGTAAGTGACTGGCTTTTGGAATTTTGGAATGGCTGGGATTGTCATAAATGAGAATTGGGGACTGTGTTTCCTTTCATAGCATATTGTAGCTGATTGAGCTCTGGTAATTACTAAGCATTAAGTTGAATAAATTGTCCTAGAGCAGAAACACCACAACTAAAACCATTCTGCTGTATTTGCCACACCACATTTATTTATTTATTTTTGTCTGTTTAGAAGGATATGCTTAGGTGTTCTCCAAGGTGGATCCACTTGACTTAGAGCTTAGGGTTTTTTGTTAAAATGAAGGAAACACGATTATTGTCAGGGGAGAAAAACATTTCTACAATATAAAAATATTATATAAATATAATATGATATTTCTGAGCTGCTGTGAGCCACCCTGCCAGTTCTGTAATAGTAATAGGTGCTAGATGATAGGCCAGTCAAGTAATAGTAATGCATGTCTCGTCAGTATTGGCAGGAAATTTGTATGCATACATGGTATACCATCTCAGATACATCAAATGACATCACGTCACAACTTTAGGCATGAAAGAAGTCTGACTGTCAGTATGACATTATACTATAAAAGGAAAAATGAACTTTTTTTTGGCTATTTTCTTGCTGAACAGTTAATGTATTTATTTATTCTCTAACATGGTGGATAAGTATATACATCATAAGCGACTAGATATGATGGTTTTGTTTTAGTGGGTTAAAGTTAGTGGTCTAGACCATGTCTATCAATACAGATAGCTACTTGCCACCATTTTTATTTGATTTCAGGCAATTATCCTCTTTAGTACCTAAATGACATGTCTTTCCCTATTTGCCTTCCCTTCACCACTCAGACTGTAACTCCAATGACATCAAGCCAGATCCGAGCACCCTGGCAGCCTCCACGCCTACCCACAATGCTGTTGGAGGACAAAACGCATCATCAGATTTGGGCAGCAGTCAGAAAGCTGGATCAAAGGTTGTTTACGTCTTCACCACAGAAATGGCAAACAAGTAAGACTTACTGCACTTTATTTATTTATTAATTTGTTTGTTTGTTTGTTTGTTCAGTGTCCAAAGTTTCTTTTTTTTTATTAGTTCAGTGTTCAGGTGCAACTGTCATTGTATGAATCTTTTATCAGAACATAACTTTAAGTTCCTTTTCAAGAAAAGTATATTTCTCATATGTTAAGAATTTTCAGATATTGATTCTGATTGAATAACATTGTGCTGTGTTCATTACTGAGTACAGCCAGTATGGAAGACTGCTTTGTTCAGTATTTGACTCTGTCGCATCACATTCTCTCTGCATAATATGAAACGTGTTGTTTTCTCATGTAAAAGTGTTTCATACTGGTGTAATGGTAGACACAAAATCCACACCCAAACAGTGGGTTTTTTGAAGAATTCCAAACAGTGAACCAGATCAACAGCCATACCATCAACTACTATATACATGAATCTACATGAACTCTGTCTATGTTTCATAGTTTTGAATTTGTATGGAGATGTAAAACCCCTCATTTACACCTGACTGATGCCAATTAATTCCCCTTCAAAAAGAACAAATAATCAGTAAATGAAGCATATCTTTTCACAATGTCTGGCTCTGTGTTCAAAAAGTGAGAAGTGAGAGTTACTGTCATCGGCATGGTAGCAGAAACTGGTGAAACCTTTAGATCACAATCAGCAGGATTCCAAATGTCAGTGACACAATCTATCAGGGATGCATGCTGTTGCTATAAGGAGCGTCTCCCACTGAGCGGCATGTCATTACAGAGCTGATGTTACTCAGGAAGGGTGATGAGTCTGGTGTCACAATACTGACTGAGACTGTTTATCTTTTTCCGTTGCCTGTGTTGTACATGTGTTGAGTTGCGAATAAAAACTTGCAAGCAAGCACACTGATAACCAAAGAGGTTCAAATGTAATTTACCAATTAGTACTCTAAATGGGTGGGATGAAGCGCTAAACCCTTGATTAGAAATTGTAATTTAATGAGGTGCCTCAGCTGTATTAGTTCAGTATGGTGAAAATTTTGTCTTTGGGCATAGTTGTTAGTTTATGAAATACTGATACTTATCCACTGAGTGTGTCTGTGTGTTCTCTTTGATTTCCAGGGCTGCAGAAGCAGTAATCACCGGCCGTGCAGACAACATAATCACTTATCACATGAACAATATTTCTAATGGCAAGGGTGGCAAGCCACAACTTCCCTTGGTAATAATTACAATTTACATTTTAAACAGTTTATTTTTAAACCTTAAAAGTTTAAAATTCCTCTTTTATCTGTTTCAGAACAATCAACTGTTTCAGAACAATCAAATTGGGCCTCTTTTATCTGTTTCAGAACAATCAACTTGGGCCACACAGGAATGACCCCAAGCAGCAAGGGGTACAATCCCAACAACAGCAGTCTTCTCACTCTTCTGACCAGAACCATCAAGCAGCCTCCAAAGCAGCACAGCCAGGCCAGCCACAGCAGCAATCTTCAGCGCAACCAGTCCAACCTCAGCAAGCAGCCCAAGTGGCTAAACCAGCCAGCCTCACTCAGGATGGCCCACCATCAGGAGGCATGGATTCTAAGAGCCTCCCCAGCAGCAGCCCCCAGGATGGTGCTGGATCACATGATGGTAGTAATCCTGCAGGGACTCCTGGTAGTCAGGCTCCCAATCAGGCTCCAAATGCTGGCCCTCAGCAGAGCTTCTCTTCCCTTGACTTGCCCAAAGGAGCAGATGTTAAATTAACAGCCCAGCACCAGCAGCAGCTTGCTCATGAGATCATGTCGAGCATGGGGGACAACCCTGAGGGTCTTTCCCAGGAGCAGTTGGAGCATCGAGAGCGCTCCCTACAGACTTTGCGTGACATCCAACGTATGCTTTTCCCAGATGACAAAGACATGGCAGCCATGGGGCAGGGGAACATGGGTGGACCTCCACCCAATGCTTCCATGATGGAAGGTGGTCCCAAGAAGCCTGAACAGGGGCCACTTCAAGCTATGATTGCTCAGTCTCAGAGCTTGGGGAAACCTGGTGGTCCTGGGGGTCCACGCTCAGAAGGACCTCCCTTTGGGCCACCAGGACCCAGGGACATGCCTTTTTCACCAGATGATCTTGGGCCTCCTCCACAAGGTCAGGGCCCCATGAATTCACATCCCGGACCTGGTGGTGAACATGGTGACCACATGACACCAGAGCAGATGGCCTGGCTGAAGTTACAGCAGGAGTTCTATGAGGAGAAGAAACGCAAACAGGAGCAAATGCAGCACAGACCAATGGGAGACATGATGCTTCATCAGGGTGGCCCACGGGGCATGATGCGCGGGCCACCGCCTCCCTACCAAATGAATCCTGGTGAAATGTGGGGACCTGGGGCCCCAGAGCCATTTCCTGAGCAAATGAACATGGGCCCTAGAGGAATGCATCCACACATGCAGAGGATGCCAGGCTTCTCTGGAATGATGAACCCTGATATGGAGGGAGGGCCTAACCCCATGCCTAGGCCTGGCATGAACTGGCCTGATGACATGCCCAAAATGGGAGATGGAAGGGGGTTTCCGCCAGCACAGGGGATGTTTGGAGGTCCAGGTGGGCGTGTGGAGAGATTTCCCAATCCTCAGTCTGTACAAGAAGCTATGTTCCATCAAGGCATGGGTGACAAGCAAGGTATGGGTCTACCACCAAGCATGATGATGGAAATGAACAGAGTAATGGGGAACCAAAGACCCATGGAGCCTGGGAATGGAGGTGGCATGATGTTTCCCAGAATGCCAGGTGAAGGTCCCATGAGCCCCTCTTCAAGGATGGAGTTTGTGAAAGGTTTGGGGCGTGACATAGGTGAGTTTGGAATCGGACCTGGCAATCTCAATGTCAACATGGGGCCCAGTCCTCAGATGATGGCTTCCAAGATGAGAGAGCCACAGATGAACATGAGTCCAGAGGAGATTATGAAAATGAGACACGGTGGAGGTCCCATGGCTGAGGCCATGGCTCCACAGCAGAAGATGATGCAGGGACCTCCATTTCCTGACCAGCCTCATCCAAGTGACTTCAACATGGCACCAAACCGACAATTCTCAGTCATGGGTCCTCAAGGGCCTGGTAATCAAAGAGGTCCCAGGGGTGAGCCACCTTTTGCCACTGATCAGCGAGGAGGCAATGTAGGTGGCAATGGTCGTCTCAGCCACATGCCACCTTTACCTCCTAACCAGCCTCCCAACAGCTCAGGCCCCCCACCTAACCAGAGGAACATGGGTCGCAAACCCTCAGACTTGAGTGTCCAGTCTGGCCCAGCCAATTCACCCAATGTAAACCCACTTAAATCCCCCACCTTGCGGCAGGTCCAGTCCCCCATGCTAGGCTCCCCTTCGGGTAACCTCAAGTCTCCACAGACACCTTCACAGTTGGCCAGCATGCTTAGTGGGCAGCCAGCAGCGGCAGCAGCTGCAGCAGCGGCGGCTGCCTCCATCAAGTCTCCTCCAATGATGGGTTCAGCAGGGGCATCACCCGTCCATATGAAGTCACCGTCACTTCCTGCCCCTTCCCCTGGCTGGACATCCTCGCCCAAGCCGCCCATGCAGAGTCCAGGGATCCCCCAAAATAAACCTCCTCTTAGTATGACCTCACCAAATATGATGGGCAATGTGGAGCAAGGTACAGAATTCTGCTTTATTAAGTTCTTTGTCTTATTTTAAACATGTATGGATTCATTATACAATTGTTGTAAAGCTTACAAGACATTCCATTTTCATTTGTAGGAATGTACATCTTGATTCTATGGATGGCAAAAATACTGTTGTTTGTATCATTACTAAGTTGTCTACCCATTTTCTCCAGGTGGAAGTGCTCCTCCCTCTGCACCCCCTTCAAGTAGTTCTACCAGCCAGCCGGGCTCTATCAATGTCCCAGGAAGTCTTCCGTCCAGCAGTCCTTACACCATGCCACCAGAACCCACGCTATCCCAGAACCCTCTCTCCATCATGATGTCGCGTATGTCCAAGTTTGCTATGCCTAGCTCCACACCCCTTTATCATGATGCCATTAAAACTGTGGCCAGCTCAGATGATGACTCGCCACCTGCAAGATCGCCAAACCTTCCATCCATGAACAATAATATGCCTGGTAAGACTATATTAATGTTTGATTGACTAATATACGGATAGGTGACAAATTAAAGGAACAACCATTGGCTCTGTTATGCTGTGGAGACCGTTTTACTGCCTTGAAACAGGTCCGTTTGTCCCTTTAGAGGGGAGGGTTGCTGCAAATCAATACAAATACAATGATGATCCATTTCTATTCTGATGGGAGTGGTCTCTTCCAGGATGACCCTTTCCCCTTCCACAGAGCATGAGGGCTCACTGAGTGGTTTGATGAGTATTAAGATTAGGTAAATCGTATTCTTTGGCCTCCACAGTCACCAGATCTCAACCCAAATCAAAATCTGTGGTAGATTTTTAACTGGCATGTTAGCCAGCGCTCTTCACCACCATCATCAAAACATCAACTAAGGGGATATCTTAGAAGAATGGTGTTCTTCTCTCCAGTACAGTTTCATAGACTTGGAGAATCACTTGTTCTGGTGGCTCATGGTGGCCCAACACCTTAAAAAAAACACTTTTATGTTGGGTTTTCCTTCAATTTGTCACCCTTCTGGATATAATGTACAAGTGGCAACTTGAATGCTTTAGTATCTATGAAGCAGTAGTTATACTAAAGGGTGAAATCCATTTCATTTCACTTTATGGCATGTTATGAATGTTGCTCAATAATAAGATCACTTCGTATATATATTATACATAGGAAAACAATAAAAATGACTTTCTGTACAGGAAGTCAACTGTCCTTGTTTTAAATGTCTTTGTATTCGTTAAAAGTAAGGCAGGTATCTTAAATAGTTTGGTTTATATGCTTTTTGCTTAAATTTTTCAAAAAGATTTCTTCCAGGCAACCCAAATATATTTTGGGTTAAACTGCAAAAGGAGGATGGCACAGTGGTGCACATTTTGCATGTTCTATCCATGTCCTGTTTCAAGAACTCTGGTTTCCTTAACTTCCAAAAAAAAATCATGTAGATATACTATATGGCCAGGTTTGTGGACACATGACCACCACACCCATATGTGAGCCTTACCCAAACTGTTGCCTAGAATTAAGGAACTAAGGGTCAGTGCCCCTGTGCACAAAGTGAGGTCCATGAAAACATGGTTTGTCAAGGTTTTTGTGGAAGAACTCAAGTGGTCTGTACAGAGCCCTGACCTCTACCCCACTGAACACCTTTGGGAAGAATCGGAACACAACTGTACCCCAGGCTTTCTCGCCTTACGTCAGTGCCCGACCTCACTAATGCTTTTGTGGCTGAATGGGCAAGACAAGTGGAAAGCCTTCCCAGAAGAGTGGAGTTTATTATAATAGCATGGTGGGGGATAATGGGAATGGGATCTGCAAAAAGCACGTATGAGTGTTATGGTCAGGTGTCCATAAACTTTTGACCATATAGTGTAGATTCACCTAAATTGATAATAGTTTAAAATGTGTGCCCTTTTATGAACCGGTGTCCTCTCCAGGATGTATTCCTGCCTTTAGCCTATTTTTCTTAACAGAAGTTCCACTGCAATGCTGACCAGAAAAAAAATCAGTTACTGAAGATGAAGCAATGAATGAATCCTACACATTTGGGTTGATTACATTTTAGCAGAGTTCGTGTTAGAGGTAGTGTCCTATAATAACTGTATTCTAATTTTTATATTTCTCCGGTGCCATCAGAAGAGGACTGTCTGTCCTCTACTGCCCTAATGTACTTCTGATGCTGTACAAATATAATCACTTTTTCATATGGTTGAACACTGTTACAGTAGAAATCTACATGGAATACTGTCTGAATTCCCTTTGTGATCATTCTTGCAGGTATGGGAAACCACCATCAAGGCCATCCACGCATGATGACCCCCAACTCATCTGGGCCCATGCCTTCACTCAGCCCTATGGGAATGAGCACCATGGGATCCCAGCCTCTTTCTCACGGCATGCCAAACCAAATGCCTTCACCCAATCCTATGGGCCCTAACATGCCCCCTCACTCTGGGCCCATGGGTCCTGGCATGATGTCTCATGGAATGATGATGCCGCCAGTCTCCCAAGACCCAGGCATGGGTAACAACCAGATGATGCCCCAAGGTCGTATGGGTCTGCCTCACAGAGGACAGGGCTTCCCTCCTGGACAGTCACCACCACAGCAGATGCCATTTCCTCATAATGGTCCTGGGCCTCAGGGTGGCTTCCCACATGGAATGGGCTTCCAGGGAGAGGGGGGTCCAATGGCGAGGATGGGGAATATGGCTCATGGGCCTGGTGGGGAACCAGGAATGTGCAAACCCAACACACCTGGGGGTCAGGAGTTTAATAACATGCCAGGTGTCTTCAATGACTCAGATTTACATGAGGTAATGCGGCCGGGTGCCTCTGGTATTCCAGAATTTGACCTCTCGCGTATTATCCCCTCAGAGAAACCCAGCCAGACTCTGTCTTACTTTCCCCGCGGAGGAGAGGCACCTGGTGGGAAGCCACCTCACTCTTCTGGCCCCCCTGGCTTTCCCCCCATGCAGGGAATGATTGGGGAGGGTAACCCGAGGATGGGCCTCCCCATGCAGGGCATGGGAGGTCCCCCAGGCCCTGGACACATGGGGCCCCAGGACATGCCAATGGGGAATCCTGGTCACAACCCCATGCGGCCACCAGGCTTTATGGGCCAAGGCATGATGGGGCCCCAGCACAGGATGTTGTCACCGAGCCAGCAACCGGGTATGATGGGAGGGCCAGGTATGATGCAAGGCAAGGAGAGGCCTATGTACAACCATCCTGGCCCTGTAGGCTCCCCTAACATGATGATGTCACTACAAGGGATGGGTGGCCCTCAACAGACTATGATGATGCCTCCTCAGATGAGGCCTCGGGGCATGGCAGCAGACCTAGGAATGGGCTTTAATTCAGGCCCTGGGAACCCTGGGAATATAATGTTCTGAGCTGCTACAAGGAACTGACAAGCCTCCGCCACAAAACACCGAACACTCTGGATACTGTAAAACCTGTGAAAATGAGAACTTTTTATATAAAAGGAAACAAAATGAGCTGTGTGTGGGTGTGTGTTTCGTGATAAACAGTGTGTGAAAATTTGGACACTTCTTGTGTGCATACACACTTGGGTAGGACAAGGCTAATGTGTACACACACCCACATGCTCACAAGACACCTGGATATGTAAAGAGTGAGTCCTCACTCATGAGAATGGAGGTCATTTTGCAGGTGGAGTGCTAAGAGGGGATTGGTATGTCTGCACACTACAATATCATGCTCTCCACGCAGTTAAACCCAGATTTGGCATAATTTGCAACGGAATGATTTTTTGGAACATTGGGAATGTATTTGGATTCAGAGACTCTCAACTTAAGGTTTTTTATTAGCCTGACATTGTGTGGCCATAGTAAATATGCGTGAGGCCACATACAAAGCCAACAGCAAACCAAGTTAAAGGATGACCTTAAAGTAGCGGTTTATCGTTGTACTTTTATGTTAAAATCAAAAGGAGACAGATAACTGAGTGGCAAATGTGGTTCGAGACAAAACCCAAACTGAATGAACAGTAGTGGAAATGAAAACAAAAAAAAGTCAAGGGACATTTTGTCACAAGTTGCACCATCTTGGCTGTATGTTTACATCTCATCGCATCACTTTCCTCTGAGTCATGAAATGCTCTTTGTATGTGTGTACTGTACTTGTGTTGTTAAAGGGATTTTACCAGTGACTTCTATAGTTTCTTTTTTCCATCTACATTTGTAAAGGGGGAGGGTTTTTGGGAGGTGGCTGTTGGTAGCCAATATGGTGCAACAAACACCACCACAAAAATACTGTGTACCGTGGAGGCATACAGAATATTTTAAATTTAATTTCCTTTGCTACTCCCGTGTATGATAAAACCAAACTAAGACCTCATACAGATCATAGTATTATTAAAAAAAAACAAGCACAAACAAAAATTAATTGTAAAGAATAAGAAGTGTTTTTTCCTTTACTCTTTTTTATTGTAGAGAAAAACACTTCGACAACAGGCTGTAGAAACAGTAATTTGATGTTTGCTGTCAGCGTGGTTTCTGATTCATGTTCTGGAATTGTCTGTAAGCTGGACTGTGGCACTTCAGATCCTGGGAAGATGCACTCAGTATCACCATTACATCAATTGTCGGAGCCACAAAGTCTCAAATAAAGACCGCAATGCCAGATACCTGGGATGATGCTGAAGGGGAATGGTTAAATTGAATTGTTGTTTTAGCCACATATGACAGCAACACAGTGCAGCGCTGGATTACTGATGGGGTGGTGAACTTTTTTCTTTCTTTTTTTTTTTGTAGAAAATAAATGATGGAAAAACAACAGAAAAAGCTAATAGGTTGTCCTCATGTCCCCAGCCCTCCTGTGTTGATGCTTGTCATGTGTAACTCCATTGAATTTGGTACTGAACCACTTCCTAAGGCTGGGCTGTGGTGTTGGAAGACAAATAAAATATATTGTTTGGTATAAAGTGTCAGGCAGTGCTGTGTCCTTCTTTTATGAATGTAAATGGTCTTACAGCTCCCCCTGCTGGAGGGTTTGGGGTGTACAAAATGAAATTTAGTTTATCTGGATATGTAGTTTCAGTGCCTACTAACTGACCCTTAAAAATTCAGACTTGAAGTCAAAGCACAAAGTTTGACCAATCTTAAAGAATTTATTATATACTGAAATTGTTTTTTTTTTTTTTTTTAAAAAAGCACAGATATGCACATTATTACAAAATGAACTCACTTTATACTTTTGCATAGGTGAGGTTTGATGAAAGTAGATGGAAGTGTCTTCCTAGGACTAGAGTCTAGAAGCCCTGAGGTAATTGCTACAGGCTTTTCAGTGCCATGCACAAATGTCCATTTTTGGAAATGGACATGGAATGACCAGCTAAACGTTTTGTGAAACCATTTTTTAACAGAGCATGGAATATCCCTAAGGAGTCCATGCTCAGACCCCTCAACTCCTAGAATAAGCCTTGGGATCTCCATTAGTGTTTCCAGATTAAGAGGTTTTTCCACCCTTCCAGTTGAGTGCTTTTCATTTAAATCTAACATTTAAAACTTTTTTCTTTTTAAATCACACAATCATCTGAATAACTTGAACATACATGCATTCATTCATCATAAACCTTGATTGGTATTATTCACTGTTAAGAGTCAGAGTTTTGTATAATCGTAACCCTTATTTCAGTCCTATTCCAAAGTTACTGCCTAATCTGCATTCAGTAGTGCATTCAGTTTGCACACTGCACACCATTTTCACGCATGCGTACTAAATGTACATCAGTTAGTGACATTCCCACTATGCCGCTCCCAAGCTTCAGCTCTGTACTTCTATAATTACCCAGCATAGGGGACAAATGGCATACAGGCCTAATTTTAGAACATGGTATGATTATTTAGCAGCTGCAGAAACACAAGCATGTCAGTTTCTGTTTTCCCTGGCCAAGAAATCCCAGAACGTGAGAGCTTCGTTGGATAGATGAGACCTTTTAGCATTGCAGGGGAATTTGGATAAATATTTTACGGTCAGGGTTGAGCAACACTGGGGAAAAATGGACTGAAATTTGTTGCCATCTAGTGGTTGAAGTGAATCCTTGGCAATGTTTAATAGGACAGGTTCCCAAGCCTGGTGTTGCACATTTTAGTGTTTTCTCTTCTCCCAACACACTTTCAACTAATCAGCTAATTAATGGCTCTTCCTGAGCTGAAGTGGGTATGTTAGAGCAGGGGACACACTAAAATAATCATCTTATCTTAAATGTGCAGGACAGGGAGTATTACAGGACCAGGGTTTGGAACCTGTATTGTATGGTATAGCAGTGCTAGGATAAACATACCTGTTTAGTTGGAATGAACACCTTGAGAAAGAAATTACATACATAGTACAGATAATTTTTGAATTGTAAAATGTTTGCTCATAATTTAAGGGAAATCACTTTTTATTTGGAGGTAATCTGTTCTTTTAATCATTTAACACATAATTAAACATGTTTTTAATATTTGCCCAAAATAGTCATTTCAGCTGTTTAAAGCTGTTTCAGATTTATTAAAAAAGGCTGAAAATAAATGAACTATTATTAGCTAATATTAATTCACACGTTAACATTTACATATAGAAACCAAAGGTGTAACTTTTGATAACTTATGGTAATGAAAATACTTGCATAATAAAGAAATGATATTGGGTGAGGAGGTTCTACCATTCAACAATCTTCATTTGGATGAGCCATATGAGCATTTGTTTTAACCTAGATTAATGCAAAATAAAGCAAATGTAGGTTTGAAAGTTTTTGGCTTCGTGATATATTCCGAAGATATGCAATTAAAACCTGTAACAGTGATGTCTGTAATAAACTCCAGCTTGGTTTAAGCTTTGCGGTGACCTGGGTCCAGTGAAATATATACCGGTTTATCTATTCACAGTTAAGGGTCCCAGGCAACATAGTGACACAGCAGATTTGATCCTGGACATGATTTGGTACAGAGCTGCAGAGTTTTGTGTGTTGTCCCGTGTCTACATAGACTTCCTCTAGCTTCTCTGGTTTCCTCACACCTCAAAAACATGCCAGTGGGTGGACTGGCTGCCCTACATTTCTCTAGGTGTGAATATGTGTGTGCATAGTGACCTGTAATAGACTAGCATTCTATTAAAAGGTGTGTTCAGTGTTCCGAGGATAGATGGTGAAGCCACCACAAACCTTACCAGAATAAAGAGGTTACTGATGATGAATGAATGAATGAATGAGTTAAGGGCCCCAGTTATTATCACTATCCCATGGCCACTCCTAGACATCATATAGACCTGTGGTAAATATAATGTAGTGTATGGAATTAATGTAATCTACTTTTCTTGCAGCAGATCGGTCTTCATGTAATCTTGATGTTTACTTGACATAATGCACTAGCTCACGTACAACACTTACTACTTCGTTACAGTAATTTATGGCATCATTTTATGGCTGCCTAACCTAAGACTATACCGACAGATCGTCAGGTCTCACTCTACTGCTGGTCCCACTGCTCTTGCTGCACCGTCGTTTTTCGCTCAAGAATCCATTGCTTAGCAGTGTGGGTGGAACACACATATTGGGCATGTTCGTGGATTCCTGTGAGAAGCTCATCTTGAGAAAGTCTTCAGGCCCTATACTGTCATGATCGCGGTGGCGCTCTGTTGCCATGTTGGCAGAATTCTGCTGGTATGCCAGGTGGTTGGTAAATGGTGGGCAGCTTGGATGTGTGTGGGAGTGTGTGTGCATTTTCGTCTGAAATAGGTGTGAAGGTGGAGTGGATGTTGCTAGGCACTCATGGAAATCAGGGGGTGGGGTACAGGCTCGGTTTGGTGTGGAAGGTTCTAGAGAAGCAGAGGTTATAGCCAATGTTGTATTGGATCTTTGATGCTTTCTGGCCTGGTGTTCTGTGACACACTTCTTGCACTGCTTCCATGCTAAGTGGTAGAGCTCAACAATGCTCAAGAACAGAGACACACCTGCCACCACAAGCATGAACACAATGAAGACATTCTTTTCAGTGGGCCGTGAGATGTAACAGTTGACCGTATGTGGGCAAGGAGGCCCCTTGCACAGGTATAGTGCCTCGAGGAAGATTCCATAAAGCACATACTGAACTATGATGAAGATCACTTCCATTAGGCTGCGGATCATGATACTCAGGACATACGTCTGCAGCAGCGCACCCCTCAGATGCACTTTTCCCCCTCTGGCTTCTTCCTTTTCACAATCCCTTTCTTCCTCTGGGTACTTCTCTGCACCTCCACCACCACCACCACCTCCACCTCCTCCCCCCCCTCCTCCACCATCAGCTGCCTGAGCTTCCTGCTCCTTCTGCCTCCTCTTCTCCTCCATGCGCACAGTGTGCATGGCGTGGCCCATGTAGATAAGCGAAGGTGTAGATACAAAGACTATCTGCAGCACCCAGAAGCGTATGTGGGCAATGGGGAAGGCACGGTCGTAGCAAACGTTCTCGCAACCTGGCTGTTCTGTGTCGCATGTGAAGTCCTCCTGCTCGTCACCCCACGACGACTCTGCTGCAGTGCCCAGCACTAGGATGCGGAAGATGAAAAGGATGGTGAGCCACACCTTGCCCACTGAGGTCGAGTGCTCCTGCACCTCTTCCAGGAAATTACCCAGCAAGCTCCAGTCAGCCATAGGCAGCTAGGGGAGATCTGCTTGAGGGATACAGAAAGGAAATCTGTCTTAGTGGAAAGCATTTCTTATAAAAGGAGTTATATAGCATGATCTAAAATAATAGATATTAGGGGTATAACACCATACCACTACCTGTATCTGTGTCTATTTAGAGCTTCAAGTATTCGTATCTGTATCTGTATTCAGATTTAAATCCAAAGAGAGCATGGCCTAAATCTGAACATTATATGAACCTATGCCACCAGAAACACCCTGAAAATATGAACCAATGCCCCTAGAAACACTGGAAAATACTTAAACACAGAAATGTAAATAGAATGTAAGTAGAAATGTAAGCACTGTCAGCAAGATCAGTGAATTCCATTTCCTCAACCTCAGCTATTTCTCAGATTCTGTTTCTGTTTCTATTTTAAAATAAAGTGACCCTGACCAGGCAGTTTCTAAGGATGAATGAAGGAATGCTGTAAATGCACAGCATCACATGTTAATGTTAATGAACTTTTTGTCCCACAAGCTTCATATCTGACTGCCCACTTGCAACCACATAAAAGTAAAAACTTCCCTATCTTTTTATTTATATATTTATTTAATTGGAGAAGCAATATGCAAATATTAGGCATAAACACAGATGTAAGTCCCAACATTTCTAGTATCAACCAGATGCCCTGTGAAACTTTCTGGCAAAGTGTCTAAAAAAATCCAATAAGAAGCCTATTACACTCTTACAAAAAAATTAAAAACTTACATCTAGAACTCTTTGGTTCTTCAGCTTGTCCCAATGGAGGAATCCAATAATATCCTATATACAACTCTACAACAGTTTCTTCATTATCTAAGAGGGTTTGAAGTAAAACCCCTTTACAAAGCTAACATCTATCCAAAGAAACCCTTTTTCCTAAGAGTGTAGATGAGAAACATTTTAGATGATGGATGGGTGTGTCTTGCCATGACCTTCTTATTTTCTTATCCTACTTCTAAATAGCTGAATTTTCTGTTTTGTTATAGTGCTACGCTGCCACACTGCTGTTCAATGCTATTTAAGTAGGAATAAATGGAGTGTGCCTTCTCCATTCTGTCTGTGTTTTTTGTGTGTTTGTCAGTGGTCATACAGTGCCTCTGCACTTACAAACTTTTCCCATACATTCACATGCTCAAGATTGTGGGAAGCAGGCTGACAGTTTCAAGGATGTCTTAACTAAAAATAAACACAGAGTCAAATACATTATAGGGCGTATCATTCTCTGTCTTGATTTGGGAGTCTAGTTGCTTTTGGATTGTGTTTTATAAGTGACACATCCTCTTAGATAGAACTTGTTGGGCGTTTTTGGAGGAAAACAGATAAAACTATGAACGCTTAAGGTATTAGTCATGTAGGGTCCATCTGACAATCCCAACATGACTACAAATGGATGATGGCTAATGCTGGCAGTTAACATTACTGTTATAGTCTTTCAAACTCCATTCATTTTTGCAGAGTTTGAGAACTGAACATGTAATGATGACGAATACACTTATATATACTTAAATACAACACAGAACAGTACTTCACATTACTGATCATTATCTGTTGTGCACAAGGTCGACTGTAGACTAGATTATACCAGGTTGTTACAGATCTTACTTTATACCCATATATCAGTTCATGAATTTAGTTGCAGTTGATTTTTTTTTCAACAAAAAAGTGCAGGACATTACTATGATTCTAATGCTTGTTAATGTAAAATTAAATTATTTAGAATAATATGGAAAATAAATAAGCAGTTCAGCCTGCACTGAGAAGCATGCTAGCTCAAACAAGGACTGTCAAGGTTGACAGCTAGCTAGCCTTATGTTAGAAGGCAGTGACATCAATGGGACGCATTGTGTTTTACCACACAATTATATGCCATTTAACCAAACATAATTGTGCAGTAACCAACATACTTCAATTGTTGTCATATCTGTTGTTGTCAACTACCGGATGTTATATATATATATATATGTAAATAAATAAAATGTGTGCCACCTTCAGTTGCTGCTTGTTTGTGGGTCTTTCTGCCTTCAGTCTTGTCTTCAGTAAGTGAAAAGCATGCTCTATTGGGTTGAGATCAGGCGACTGACTTGGCCATTGAAGAATATTCCATTTCTTTGCCTTCAAAAAGTCTTGAATTGCTTTCTCAGTATGTTTAGGGTCATTATCCACCTGCACTGTGAAGCCGCGTCCTATCAGTTTTATAGCATTCGGCTGAATGTGAGCAGAGAGTACAGCCCTATACACCTCAGAATTCATCTTGCTACTTCTGTCGGCAGTCACATCAATAAACACCAGTAAGCCCGTTCCATTGGCAGCCATACACGCCCATGCCATAACACTTCCTCCACCATGTTTGACACATGATGTGGTATACTTTGGATCATGAACTGTTCCTTTCTTTCGCCATACTTTTCTATTCCCATCATTCTGGTACAAGTTAATCTTGGTTTCATCAGTCCAAAGAATCTTATTCCAGAACATGGGAGGCTTTTTTAGATGTTTTATGGCAAAGTCTAATCTGGCTTTCCTGTTCTTGAATGTTACCAGTGGTTTGTACCTTGTTGTAAACCCTCTGTATTTACATTCATGAAGGCGATTCTTGATTGTAGATTTTGACAATGATATGCCTACCTTCTCCAGAGAACTCTTGACTTCTGTTGATGTTGTGAACCCAACTGTTGATTTGGCCACACCTAAGGTTTTTGCTATCCCTCTTATAGATTTATGTTGTTTTTTCAGCCTAATGATGGCCTCCTTCATTTACATTGAGATCTCCTTGGACTTCATATTGGTAGCTCCAGTCGAACAGCCGCCAAATGCCAACTCAATACCTGATATAAACTCCAGACCTTTTATCTGCTTCATGGACCGCAAATGGTCAATTAACTTCTTGTCATTCAATTGTCCAAATACCTTTGAGATACATACACACACACACATACATGAATCATGTTTAGCTCTTTATGTTCTACCAGCTCCTGATACAGATATATTTTGTGGAATACAATGTGCCTGATTTATCAAGCTAGATACAAATGGATATATTTGTAAATGTTTACAAAAGAGATTTGGTATTCATGAAAATCCCATGAATTCGGAAAACATTCATATTCTATTAATGCTCCTGAGTGCGTGTAAATTTATGCATAGGAAAACTAACTAGTGTAAACCTCGACTTGATTGAATCATATAATCATATAATAATTTATAGTTCTGACAACTACAAGTAGTATGTTTCTCTTCTGCATGTATCTCAAACAGAAGTAAAGTTATGGCTTTTTAAAATCTGGATATCTCCTAAAGTGAAAAGAAAAAAAAAAGAGAAAAAATTGTATTTAAAGATTTAATTCTGACTGTGGTGTGGACATTTTGACAGCTGGTATCTAATTACAAACTGAACTGATTAGGCTTATGTCCATTTCTCTATGGCACAGAGCCATCCAGCAACTTGATCAAAGCATGACATTCACTATGTGAGGAAATCTAACTTAGCAGGCAAGGTTAGGCAGATATCTTTAGGCAGACTAACTGTTTTACTGCGGTGTTTGTTAAACTGGCTCATTAACCAGTGTGGTCTCTTCAGGCAGAAAGCCAAGGCAAGGTTAAAAAAAATAATGAAAAACATTTTCACATTATTTTGTGAAATATATTTATGATTTCATAGTTGAGGGGTCAAAGTGTGTTATAGAGAGAAAATGCAGTTTTGACCAAAAGCAGAGTTTTCTTTTATGGCTGTTTTACAGAATTCAGCCACTGTGACATCTGATGGGTTTTCCCAGTTGGCCACAAACTTTTCAGCTTTGGGCAAGCCATCATAATATAATTAGCAAACTGGAGGAGCATTGCAGCCTTTTTCTACAAAGGTCAATTATATCTTATCAGGGACCCAACTTTATTGGTTTTAATGACCAATGACAACCTTTCAAGACATTCTATATTACTCCATATTCTATCTTCTACATTACTACTCTTTAGTCATGCTGTCAATGGGGAGCAATAGCAGTTGCCTTTTCTGCCTTTGGTTGTGTATCATTCAATTTTTGTCATAGGACCAGAATGTTTCCTGTGCTTTCAGGCATATAGGCTATTGTACGGTATAATGTGTTTTTTTGTTGTTCTATCCTGGCCTTTGACTATATAATAAGTACTTTCTTTTACTATAAAAAAGGATTTCTCTCTCTCTCTCTCTCTCTCTCTCTCTCTCTCTCTCTCTCTGTGTCTGACTCTCTGTCTGTCTCTCTGTGTTTGTCTTACTCCTCAAGGGAGTTGGTGGGAACAGTCTGGGCAGAATACTCTCAAACCCATACTTCTACTCTTCCCAGTGGGGCTGTCTCTATTTTAGGGATATAAAATTACTTTCCCTTTTTTGTTCATTAAAATTAACAAAATTTCTTTTTTTTTTTTTTTCTTTTATTGCATGTTCATTAACTGGTTGATCAAAGATAAACCACTTCGTGTTTAATGGAGTCAATACACCAGTGTATTTCTTTTACCATGTAGATGTGAAGCTTGGATATCTTTGACGCCATGTCAAAGTGTTCAACATAAAATGCATTTACCTCTAGCTTAATATTTGGTGATTTTCTTTAATAAAATCTAACTAGAATGCAGAAATCAAATGTCTGATTTACTACACTGTTTGCTAATTTTTCCCTTAGCCAACTTCAGAAATGTCCCCAGATATATCTGAGCTCTAAACTTTAGCTCGTATGGTGAGACACAAACTTTAGCTCGTATGGTGAGAAGTAAAAATGAGCAGAGGAGCATTTACATCTTCCCATTAGATGCTCTTGTAAAAGTCTGTTTGTGTCTGTGAGTAATGAATCAAACTGGACGGCACTGACCAACATCTCAGCTTAAAAAACCATCCATGTTAAACGGCTTTCTGACTCAGGAAACATTTCATTTTATACATCCACATGTTTAATTGCATCTGTCAGATGACTAAAATATACTGCCATGCACAGAACCAACTTTTCACCATACATTAATTGTGTAATTATGACTTTTAACGGGGATTCCATTATTGGGGTGCCTTGGAGCTTGTAAAAACAAACTTATTTTTTGAATCATTTTTCAACATTGGTTCTAAGAAAACAGTTGGTGGATTTTGTCTTAAATAAATAACAGGGCTGTTAGTAACAGGTTTTTAGCATTGAATTAGCAAATACACAAAATGTGTTTAGCATCCGTGTAATTGCTCAAGGACCTTAAAGATAATCTAGTAAGAGAGAATGTCCTTCCCATCATCTTCAGGAAATTCTGACTTCCTGTTGAGCATCTGATTTGTACAGTAAGGGTTGAAAAAGCGTTGAGCGAATGTTGCGGGACGCTAAAATGTACATTTTTCATAACTTATAATGGATGACTCATCGAAAAGGATATTTCAAGCATGAGATGTTAAATGCATTAATGCAAAAATAATGAAGTATTTAATGATTAAATTTCAGGGGTATTGTAGATATGGTCAGCTGGATCAGACAAAATGCTTTTCAAGTGTTGTAAATAGGTTTTATTAATGTTTAATGTATAAATGTACAAACACGCACATAGGTTGTTGTGAGGGACACTTCAGCTATGCTTAAAATGTATTTTACCCTTTCCTTGCATACTTATTTGTAAAAGTAATATCAATGGGACACAAATGGCATCCGAGTCATGGACTAACCCTTAAGATACTTAAGATATTATTATGGAAACTCCAACTCAGCAGCGGAACCATCCAGCAGACAGACTGGTGGCACGGAAGCTCACTTGGAGCCTCCATGTATGGGGGGTAAGAGCCACTGTTCTGCCCCCTCCCACTGGAGGAAGCAATCTCAAACAATATAATTTCCCTCTTACATAGCACTTAAAAGGAAGCTAGCAGGGTTAGAGACGATAAGGCCAAAAAGGGCAACGTTTAGCACTTACAAACAAAGAGCCCATGTAAATGTCAGCCTTTTGTTTAAAAAAAAATAACTGTTATACAATGCACTTGGCACATACAACATGTGAACCGCACTGTAATTCTCAAGCCTTAAACATACTAAAGAAACAGTTTTCCCACTTAGTGACTCTGCAATAAATTACCACATATACTGTATATAGGTTTGTGTGGAATGCTCAGCAGCTATTATTTACACTATTGAGATAAAAGTTTTCCCCAGATGTCAGTATCTCTGAAATATTATTGAGAAGGGTCTTCCTAAGAAACAAAACTCTAAAAAAAGAGAAGCCATCTTCAAAAACATTTCTTCTTAGTCAGCTCTTTCTTTAATGTGCTCAGAACCAGAACAGCATACCTATGCATCTAGAGGAGGAAGAGGGCGAACCTCACACCCATCTCCTTTACTTGTTTACCCTTCAGAAACAGAACAATGCTCTTTTTTGCAGTAAGAGAGGCTGCAGATAGGGATGGGGGCTGCAATGTGCTGAAACAGGCTTCTGAAAACAGTAGCAGAGAAACCAGGCACTTCCGTTTTCTGTTTGTCTGGGTTGGACTCACGGCAATGACAATAGACACAATACTTGGGAGAAGGGGTGGGTTTAAATTAAAGTTGTTTTAGCTTCTGACTCATAGTCATGGTCTGAGAATAATTGATGAGAATTATCAGAATAATAATCAAGGAACAACTCAGTATAATGCTAGACTGTGACAGTCCAGAAATAACAAGCTTGCAATGTTCTGCAAACATCTGCTGTAATAATGCTTTGCTTATCAGTGTTGTTAGAATGTTGTTCACACAACATTCCCAGTCTGACAAAACTAATATTATAGAAATGTTTAACATTCCTACAACTTAAAATGTTTTAGCAATGTTGAAGGAGTTCATGTTTACAAACTTTAAATAAAAATGTTCTCAGATCATCCAGAAAACCTGAAGATTTTTTTTTTTTTTTTTTTTTGGAAGCAAAAATTTTCACAATAACATTCAGAAAACATTCTGCCAATCTAAAATTATTAGGTGGGTAGCTGCTTATTTTGCATGGATGAAAGCAGTCAGAATACGTTCACAATAATACAGTTTATTTACTTGTTAGTGTGTTTTATTTTCACCCAATTTGGTCAGTCTCCCCCTACTAGCTAGTCTGGAAACTGCTGCTCATGCTAAATGCAGCTGGACACATTCTGAGGAAAGTTCTATCATCGCTGTTCTACATATTCACCAATGCCCATGATTGGCTAGTGTTGTTCTGACAGGGGAGATAGTAATGCCATCCCTCCCACTCAAGCTGTTTAGAGGAATGTTTTCCAAAACAGAAGAATCGTTATGGGCCCAGGTTTCCAAAAGCATTGGAAAGTTGAGATCATCTTAACTAGGAAAGTGAGTTCAGTGAGATGCTTGCTGTACCATTTAACAATGATGTCTGTGCTACAATGATTTTGGAAAATGCCAGTTTTTGTCAAATGTTATCAAAATCTTTTGTAATTTACAACCTACTGTGAAGAAATTTGAGGGCTACAGGGGTCTGACTTGATTTCATGCAAAAGAAGTCATAAAAAAGTTTGAACTGTTTAGCAACTATCCAAACCTTGGACTATATGTGGTGACAATTAATAGTTTGTTAGATACAAATATTATATACAGTATAGACATAAATCACTGTATGAGTAAGATCACTGAAAACATGAAGGATCAAGTCCTAGATTGGAATTGCTGTGCTGAGGTGTTTTAAGAATTATGTTTATTATTTGGGGAATAGCTGAATATTGCTGCTATTGCAGCCTTTTTTGGATATGGAAAGATCATTAAAAACAGGAAGTGTTCGATTTGACTTTGACTTGACCTGAGCAGCAAAGTGGCATGAGATTGAGCTTTAATATGGACATGGATCCTGGCCCATCCTTCTCTAGCCAAACCCTAACGCAAATCATAAAGGTTTCCCAAGACACTTTTATTAGATACGGTCCTCTAATAAATATTTACACAGCGTTGTCTTACTGTCCCAGTCCAAAACCCTTTTACAGTAAAACTACTGCACGTAGGGAAGAGTTGGAGGTTATAAGAAGAAGTCTATGTGGGTGTGGGTGTTTGTTAAATTGCTGAGATGCTGATTTAAATAGCTGTGTGGTGTCTGATTACTAATTATATCAAAAAAATACACCCAGTTAAGCTACTGAACATGCTAGGGTTGTAGTTAAAAGAAGGGAGTGTGTGTGTATGTGTGTGTGTGTGTTTTGAAGTATTCTCTTGGGAACTGTTACAATATAATCTATTTTCAGATGTGTGCCTGTTCTTACAATGTCAGTTGAAATACATGAACAATCTTGACCTAAAGCCTGATTACACCAGTGAATGGAAACTCACACTGATGTTCATGTAAAATATAATGTATTCTGAAATTTAAGTATTTTCCACTTATGTGACTTAACCTGAATCTATCCATCCATCCATTTTGTGTACTGCTTCTCCTACACAGGGTCCCGGGGAGCCTGGAGCCTATCCCACGAGCCTCAAGGCACACGGGGTGGACGGGGGTGCCAACTCATGACAGGGCACAATCGCACACAGTCACACACCACGGACAATTTAGAGATGGCAATCACCTTCAACGCTGATATTCCTCTTTGGACTAGGGGAGGAAACCCCCGAACACGGGGAGAGCCCTGTGTGTGCAGAGGCGGGAACCAAGCCTAACCTGAATCCTTGTTTAATTAAAGTGTGAATTGTTAAATAAACTTATTCTGTAAAGACCTAATATGTTTATATAGTCTGTATTCTCTGAGTATGCCTTTCTATATTCTATATCCTATGCACTTTATAGTAATGCTTTCACTAGTGCCACAGCCACCTACATAACTGCAGTACCAAAATAAAAATTGAAAAATATTATTTGTGCCACACCTGTTTAACTCAGTATTCATTTCATTACCAGTTCTACATCGTTTGTGCTAGATTCAGTGTGTATATGTATATAATCCTCTGCAACCATTTCATTTTAATTTTATAAACATATATATCAATCATTATTGAACCCAGGACCTTTTGAAACCAGAGGAAATCACAAGAAGTTGTATACCCTGATGTGAAGCAAAATATAGTGATAGTTGGGTTATAATGATTGTTTATAATATTCAGTTTATGTTTTTCTTGGTTGGGATTATAATTATATAGTGTATATAATACTATATATACACTATATGGCCAAAAGTATGTGGACACCTAACCAATCACACCCATATGTGCTTTTTGAGCATCCCATTCCAGTCCCCCTTTGCTGTCATAATAATCTCCACTCTTCTGGGAAGGCTTTCCACTAGATTTTGGCTATGGAAATTTGTGCTCATTCATCCACAAGAGCATTAGTGAGGTCAGGCACTGAGGTTAGGCAAGGAGGCTTGGCACACCGTCAGCATTCCAGTTTATCCCAAAGGTGTTCAGTGGGGTTGAGGTCAGGGCTCTGTGCAGGCCACCTGAGTTCTTCCATACCAACCTTTGCAAACCATGTCTTCATGGACCTCTTTTGTGCACAGGGGCATTACATGCTGGAACAGGTCTATGGGAACAGGGCCCCATAGTTCCAGTGGTTTTCCAAAGAAATCTGAATGCTATAGCATACAAAGATATTCTAGAATTTAGTGTTCTTCCAACTTGTTGGAAACAGTTTGGGGAAGACTCACATATGGCTGTGACGGCCAGGTGTCCACATGCTTTATATATACATATTTTATATGGTATACTAGACTAAATAAATTTTTCTCTTATGTATTCAAGTGAATGAGCTGATGAATATAAAAAATGATACATTCACAATACATACATAAAATGGGCTGCGAAACATTTCCCAGATGTGAAAACTCCAAATAATAATTTAAAAAACACGCATAAATACTCTGAGATTACTCTACTCTAGATGAATTCCTCTGGGGAGATGGGCAGAGATCTTTGTTACCTCACTGCTACGCCTTTATGAATATGCAGTTTCTGTACTCATAGCAAAATTGCTCAAGACTACCTCACATTCTGGACTCAATCTTTTTTGACAGTAAAATATCAATGAAGTAGAATATAAACTTCAAAGCTCCAAGCTTGACCTATCTCTTACCTCTGTGATGACAAACCTTAGTACAAAGATCAGGAGTTGCCTGCAATTAGTGCCTGGAGATCAACGTTTCTTGAAGTGCAGATGTCTGAATTGAGATGTCTGCTTTATTAAAGGTGGACAGAATTTGGTGGACAGGGTCTTTTTATGTCTCTAGTCTTGATTAGTAGAATGATAGGCTGGTAGAAGCCTGGGAAATGTGGATTGACTCTTGCTTGCTTTCTTCCTTTAAATTTTTTTCCTTCAAAGGCCTTGTGATCCACAGATTGATGGATAAGTCTGAGTTTTGGTTCCTCTAGGGGAGGTTTTTCTTCACTATTGCAAAGATTGAAAATGGATATCTCACTTTGTTTAATTTAGAGGGATCAGACCTCTTTCTTTCTGCTGGTTGGTGTCCTTCCACCTGGGCGAGCAGCAAAAGTTCCTTATGTTCTTGATGGCAGATTTCTCTTATCTGTACCAAAAGATATCTTGATCTCTTTGCAGAGACAGACTGTTAGATCTTCTCCTCTAGTACGCCTGAGGATGAATCCTTTGCTTTCTTTCCCTTGTTCTCTACTAAGAAATACCAACTCTAGGATCTCACTGTTGTGAGCAGCTGAATGGAGGTGTTGACTTGTCCGGAAGAAGATAGATATAGTGCAGATGGTGCTAGATCTCTATGAAACGATGAACAGGAACAGCTGCTTCAGGCCAAAGTCCAGAATACACCAACAGGCACTGGGACACTGGAAGAAATACCAGTAAACTTTTCCTCCTCCTCTGCACTCCTTCCTAGCACTCCTCCCTCTCCGTCTCACTCACTTTCTTGTCCACCTCCTCCTTCCTCTAACGAGTCACAATGCCCCCCGTTTGCCTGCCTGGTACTCTATTTTTGTTTAGGCGAATATCTCCACATCAGGACAGGAAGTAAGATTTGCATTGGGAAAACAATCAGGGTTCCACCTAAAGGTCTGAGTCCCATGATAATTATTTCTAGCTTCAGCTTACTCAAGATACACACTGTAGCTGGACATATTATGAACATGCATTAAATTAATGCAGTAACATCTGTAATGAATTTCTAGAATTTTTACAATAAAATGATGTGTTCACATCAGTCTGAAACATTATATATGTTTTACAGTCAGTATTTTCCATTATATTTACAGATTATACAAAATAAAAGTAAATTATCGGTCCAGAAATCTTGTATTATTACAGTTTACACCCCAGTGCTGTTGAATTCTCAAACCTGATTGGCCAGAACTTCAGTATAAACATTATGTAATATGGTAAAGCTTTCTGTAAGGAGATGTTTATTTAACATTTATGGAAGGAGTCTCCGGTGTCAGCAATTGTAATAGTCAATATGGTTTCTCGATAACATGACAAGCTGCGTTTTTTTTTTCTTTTTCTTTTTGTTGTGGTAACAGTAACTCTTCTTTGTGGCGAGCTGCATTACAGCACCCCAAGTTGTGTTTTATTCCTACCAAAACACACAGTATCATTAAAGTTACTGTAAAATAGCACTGAAGCAGCAAAGGACCCTGTCTTGTGACTATTTTTGTATTTTTCTGTCTGTTATTTTGTTTTGTTCTTTAATGATTGTGATAAATCAGTATAATTTCAACAATATCAGTGCACTATGGTATGTTTTAACCAGGGATAAAACTGTGCAGGGGATTTAGCAGGAGAGCTGTTAAGCTAACTACAGTAGATAGCTAATGTTTGCTATACATACCTGAAAACCTGCAAGTGTAAATAGATAATACTTATAGCTGACAGTGCAGTACCTACTTAAATATAAATTACAAATACAAATTATTACAAACTTTAAATCAGATAATGGATGCTCTGACTGATAATGAGCAAGACTGTAGTTACATCCTAACAGCTAACAGGTGAGCTTTACCACATTACACAATGTTTATAAAGTTAGCTCCATGGAAAAGCCACTGAAATGAAATGCTTGCTTTTTTTTTTTTTTTAACACATTTTATTAGATTCTTTTGTTAGGATTTTTGACTCTTTCAAATTTAAGATGTATAAGAAATAAAAGAGTTAAAACATTTTACATTAATATACTGTTACCAATAAGTAGTCCAGTAACCAATACAGCACATTACTGTGCACAATCTATACCTATGAGGGCAGCATTAGTATTAATTACAGTATTAATTACAGTACCTTACTATCAAATCTGGTGCCAGTAAGTGTAAATCTGCAGTATTTTTTTTTTTTTTTTTTACAGTACACTATGCAATAATTCAGGATGCTCTTTTTACACTAATGAAGATTGCATGAGATTGCAAAAACTGTGCTAATCTTGAAAGAGGCCTCTTGTTCTTCTTAATACCGAACATTTTTCTGTTTATAAAAAGAAGCAACAAAACCACTAAAAAAATAAAATCAAATATAAAACAAACTAGTCTTTCATAAGCATCATTGTTTAACTGATGCTTTTTTTTTTTTTTTAAATTGCAGGCACATGATCACTAATTTGGCCTTAGGTATAGCAAGGGAAAGTTGTGACCTTTGCAGATTGTGAGCTCGTGGGTGAATCATTTACATGAAGTAAAGTTCAATTTTTTTCCATTTTTGTCTTTTGACACTTTCTTGCTCATCACATATACTATGTGTATCTTTATACTTCTACATTGCCTACCAGCTTTTCTGAAAAAAAAAGCTTAATATTGACAAAATATACATACATTGTATACAGTATCATGTATTAGCTTAGCAATCAGTGCCATTATTAAGAAGAAGAAGAAATTATTTGTGTTAATCTTTGTTACATTTTCCCTTGTCACATCTGCCCTAATCCAGACACACAGCCAAATCTAGTGGGTTAGAGAAAAAAAGTTATGTCAAGTAGTTAAGTTTCCTCTTACCCACTGTTTTGGGTACAAGAGCTGACGTGTGACCGCAGCACTCCTGCTTGTCATCGACACCTCCAACGAGTTTAGACACCTTGTTTATCATGCTTCTCCAGTCCTGGTCACATGGACAGTGATAAAATGCCTTCTCCTTCATTTAGTACCCCTGTGAGGAAGGGTGTGAACAATGTTGGCCCAGCCATGCACCCAGAACAGGCTTTGATATGACAAATATGTCATATGGGGGTTTAAAGCATTAATATATTCATTCATTCATCTTCATCATCATTCATTCCGATGGATTCAATTCAATTCAATTTTATTTGCATAGCGCGTTTAACAATGGACATTGTCACAAAGCAGCTTTACAGAAATAAATACATTCAGGATATAAATTTTAAATGTATAATTTTATTCTTAATGAGTAGGTCAGCAGCAACTTCTATAACTGTGTGCTACATGGTCAGATAGTGCAACTGATGGATCCAGAGCTTATCCCAGGAACACTAGGTGTGAGACTGGAATACGCTCTGGATGGGACACCAGTGCATTGCAGTAGTGTTACATGTGGGAAGCATGAAAATGATGACATCTGGTCTTTCTTTAGCCAGCCTCTTTCCAATGTGCACACACAGTCAGATTGTCCCAAACCCATTGGCCTCCACTGAACTTAACTGACCTTTCAGTACTTGTGTTGCTGCATAGCACCTGTTAATTGTATTGAAAAAGCAAACTTTTCTTTATGTCCTCATCCTTTTGTTTTTCTTGGAGCTAGTGAGAGGATTAGCCCACTCAAAAGCTAAACCAAATATGTCTTTAATATCTTTTGCAATTCAACAAAGTAGAAAAAATAAAAAGTGGAAAAACTCTTGGTGTCTTTCTCTGCCTTCGTCAGTATGATCATCTCTTCTTTTCTTACTTTTTCATGACGATGTCTTATTCGGATAATGGCTGTGCTGAAACATCTCATCAATACCCCTCTCCCAAAAACTGTAACCTGTTTTAAGTTATGAAAAGGTTAGAGGTTAAAAAACTGAGATAAACATTGGTTTCAGTGATATATGAAGTGCTAGAATAAGCTGTAAGAAATGTCAGCATTTAGCTAAATCATAGTTTTCCATTTTAATGAGAAATGCAATGTGAGTGATACTGGAATATTCGGAAAGGTTATGAACCTTCATCATTGTGGGTATACTTGTCAATGCAAATAATGTTTGTCAAATCACTGCTTATTACGGGTTTATTAAAAAATTTCAGACCATAAAGGACCTGCAAGGAGTCATTTAGGAAATAAAATTTGTTTTCATTTTAAACTGTGTGTGTACAGACTCCCACATCCCCCACCATGATCCCTTTAATAGCCTCTCTTTAAGAGTGTACATTTCTGTTTATACTTGCAAATCTAATACCCCTTCCCACAATCCTCTAGCTGCTCCAGCATGAACTGGGAATGTTTTCGGTATGCTATTTATGTGCAGGATTCCACAACAGTGCCTCATACATTTCCATAAATGCCAACGTAGACTGAGTTATTGGTTATTTATCTTGTTGAGTATGCACCAACGCAGTGTCGTCCCCAGTTTTATTTGTGACAAATTAAACTGTCAGCTTTGTTTGTGTTAAATTGTACAGTAATACTTTGGAGGTGTGAAGGTTGCTAAAGCAGGAGCATATGGGTTAGATATTTTTAATTGCTGGCTTCATGTGTTGATTTTTCCCTGTGTGATAGTGAAGGGGAGTGTGAAATAAACCACCTATTTTTAACAAGCTTCCTGTCAATGCAAAATGCTACTGTGTGATAGCAACACCCAAGAGACCAGGGCTATCTTCTGACAATGTGTGTCCCCATCACTGATGTGCTGTCATACAGAAGCCTATATCTCATCCCTGGCAGAATCCAGGCCTGGAGAGGGTTCAGGAATGACCTGAACCCTGAAGATGAAGTCAGTCTCACTTGCAATGATGCTTTTAATAGATTGGAGGCCATGAACACAATTAACAATTTCACATTCTTCCTTACTTTTTGTTGCACTCATTCCCTTCATGTTGCTTTGTGATTTGCAAATTTTCTCCCATGCATCGCCTTTCCTCTTTGCCATTGTGTTGCCTGAGGCCTTTCTTCCCTCCTGCTGCACCCTCACCCCCATAATCAACAGAGGAAGGCCTGAGTCCACTTCCTGTCAGATTGGTGGAAACAATTGATTACCATGTCCCACCCCTTTCGTCCCCCATGTAGCTACATTCATAATACTGTAAGCTCTGGAGACCTCAGTTTGCAAGTCAGGGTATGGTGGATGGTCATCGGTTGCGTTGATTACAGGAACAGAACTGTATTTCAATGCCAAAAGGATTTAAAGGATTGTATTCAATACGCCTGATGTAACCTAGCCTCTGGTAAACGGTGGTTTGGAGTAGGGTGTCCAGTCATACTCACAAAGGGTATATATGGCTACAAGTTTGGTCCATGGTTTGGAGGAAAAATATTTTTCTAATGAATAAAATCAAATGGACCAACTCCTTATACCACAGAACTATTGAATTCTTGATTCTGATTGCTCAGAGAGTGTGGAATAATTTTCTATAACAGGACATTAGTTAATACCCAGGTTAATACGCTCATCATTTCTGATGCAGTAAAGTCTTTAGGACTGAGTGTTTAATGGTTTTATCGCAAGCTGGTTTTATGGTTTTATGATTTTATCACAAGCTGCATTTTTGGCTTAGAGAGTATGGTGAGGTAAAGACAGTTTATAGCTGTTATAACGTAAATGATAACAAGAACTAACTTGTCCACAACCTTAATTGTAACTATAGATAGATAAAAAGTATGATGTGTAAATAACAATCTGTGGTATAAGAGGAATAAAATATGACAGGGCACGCATGCTGTTATAGGAAAATAATACGCGACACATTAATACATATATTAATGCATTGGGCACACCACCCCGTTGTTGATTATTTCCTTATAACAGCATGCCCTCTCATGTTTTATTCCTTACAAACAAACTAGTAATAATATCAAGCATGAGCACTGCTTATTGACAAGCTGCAACTTTTGGTTGTAATGTCCTGTGATCATTTGGCCTCCTTTTTGAGGTGTATCCCTGGTGCCCAGTGTTCAAAGGAGTCTGATCCTCAACTATGATCAGGATAACTTTAAATTCACTAAAGGTGAATGAACAATATAATTTGATTTATGTCAGGGAAGCCCAAACAGAACGCTTATACTTAGTTAATATTTGAGAATTTTAACTGCAAGTGATTTGTAGTTTCACTCATGCTTTAACTATGAACACATTACTAACCTAGAGAAATGTGATAAATCTAGTTCAAAGTATAGCTCAGTTAAATTACAATTTATTTATTAATATTTTTAACTATTAGCATTGTCAAAAAGCAGCTTTACGGATACAGTATACGGGTCTAGATCTAGAACACAAACTGTGAAAGCCAGAGATGAGAATGACATGGCAAAACCCCCTGAGGCACAATAAGAAAGAAACTCTGAAAGAAACCAGACGCAAAGCTGGGTGAAACTACAGAGTAGTCAAAGACTTTAAAAGTCCTCAGGTGAAGTACAGCTTCTGAAATGGTCACAGTTACATTTGTACCAATCAAGTATGAAATGTTAAAAGACCAACATGGGACCAATTGCTTTGAGAGAAAATACATGAAGTGAAATATTATTCATGGACACTGGCTTCACAAGACTGCACAAATGAAAACCATTCACAGTCCTCAGTTCACTAGATGGAATGGATGTGGACTGATTTGGGTAAATCCTTCTTATTGTAGTCGGTATCTGTGGCATTCACAAAGGACAGAGAAGAGAGGGACCCACACTGGAAGTAATAAAAGACTCGTACTGGTGTAGAGATTAATGGGGATTACTGCACGAGAGTGAAATGAGGGAAGTCCAGTATCACATCCTATAGGAATTCTGTGCTGGGCAAGGGCAAGATTTAGTATGAGATAAACTGTGGTTCAAAATCTTATTGGTCATATTACCAGAATCATGGTTGTGACACCATTTTAGAGAGAGAGAGAGAAAAGGGACCCTTTAATAATAAATGTTAGAGAAGAAAGTAGCAGTGGTTTCCCTAACCAATTTGGGGAAATAAAACCACTCAGGTTCTGATTTGCAATATATGCTATCTTGAAACTTCCACAAGAAACTTGACATACGACACTATTAGACGCTTTACTCTTATATTGTTCTTTTTCAATAGACAGAAATTATATGGTCTGATTATTTAGTGTGATATATAGTCACACTTCCATCCCTAACCACACTGATGCTAACTGTCTCCTGCATCCTATTCCTATGTACTTTTAGGATTGTCAGCTATTTTGTCCCTCAAGAGCAGAAATCGTGTGGCGCGACAGCACGTAGACAGATAATAAGATAACTTTGTTTCAGGGTCGTCCCTGTGTTTAGCTATAGCCTGAGGCCTGCTTCATTGGCACAATCTGAGATCACGCCTCAGTGCATGTGCTCAATGGATTCAGTGTGTTTCATCATGACATCATGCTTTTGTGTGAAAACCCTGCACCTATTCAATGCTCTGCCGTGAGTTTAAGCCACTAGCACCTACCGTACCAGCCACTAGTGCCTTTGCAACTCCGGCTCAGATAAAAACGTGTTAATTATTAGCTTCAAGTTAAGACTTCAAGTATTAACTTCAAGAGTCAGTACTGGAAAGCTACTTATGTTAAAAAAATTATAAATATTTTGTATTGTTTTTCTACTTTCTTCTTTTCTTGAGACAAATATGTTAATTGAAATGTCCGCAGCTTGTTCTCCAGATTTATCAAGTAATAGGAATCTACTGCATGCCAATATTATATTCCTTATGTGGTAAAAGGCACCAGAATCTGAAGAATCTGAAGAAATTTCACATTAACAGTGAAACAATTTTAGACTACTTTAAAATATTTAATTTTTATGTTTAGCTGTTTGGTTATATAATCAATATGTATTTAATATAATAATAGAATAGAATAATATGTTTAATATACACTTTTATTATTTTCTGCATTTTTCCTTTTTTTATTATAAATATTTAATTCTAATGGGTTCTATTTTTTTTCACCCCAATATTATTTTCCACCCCATTAGTATGTCATACTTTGGCTTTAAGAAAATTAATCATCCTACTCTGACATCACTTTCACGAACTGACATTACATTTAGTTAGTGTCTCAACTTGCTAAACTGTTAAAGTCCTAACACAAGTTTCATCATGACAGTCTGCATATTCCTCTCAGACATGCTCTAAAATGGATACCAAGGACTGGCCAGTGTCCTATTGAGGAGACAGTAAACTGTGAAACTAAAACAGTTACTGTTGTAATGGGGTTTGCCATAAATTAAAAAAAAAAGAAAGAAAAAAAAAGAAAAAAGAAAAAGAAATAGCAGAAAAATCAGTGAGAAAGGGAGTGAGTACGTGAATTTGGGTAGGGTTACAAAAAAGTATGGTCTTCAAAACAAGCTTTGGTGTCCGTCAAAACACAAGCTTGTAACTATAATAACAGTATTTGAGAAAAGTGTGTGAGGGTTCAGCATTCTTTCAATATTTATTAGCTAATACAAATGTTCTGCTAATACAAAACTAAATACTATATTTATTCTCTGCCGTGTCAATTAGAGAGCTGCTGGCCAATTGTGGGCGCCTGTGAGTTCATGTACTGTATATGGAAGTGCCTTAGCATCTTCTCCAAATGTGTTGAGCTGCCTGTGACTGTACATGAGAAGCAGTATGAAAATAATATGGCATACAGATTTATAAATTTATACCTCCACTGTGTCTTGGCTGTTCAGAGACATTTGTTCTGGTACATTTGTGAAAGTCTGTTGTGAGTTAGATTTTCCCCTATTATAGGTTTAACACATACACTGCTAGTGATTGGATGTACACATATACCAGTGTTAACTCCTACATCTAGCTGCATTCATTTCAACTTGATTAAACAAGATTTTCATACTTTTGGGGAACCACCCAGAGACAGTCATATTCATTATTGGCAAACTATACATACATTATGAAATTTTGAATCAAACCAATGGTCAGCATTCATCACACAAAATATCTCGTCAATTTTCTCAAACCTTATTTTGAGTCCGACCCACTCTCTAAAGTTAATAACAGCATGGAGAAGTCATTGATATTCTTTGCTTAGAAAAAAAATAGAAGCTAATATACACTTTAAAAAATTTACACTACCAAAAACTGCTCCCATTCCCCTAATAGTTTCATACATTCCCATTCGCATTTGTGGGTTCTATTGTCCTATGCGTCATCATCTGTCGCCTTCTGAATAAAGGCTGTCTGGCTCCCAGCTTAAATATTGAAGCAAACTAAAAACCAACCATCAGACTGGATTCATTCACTTCTGCTCAGTGGTGCGACAAGCAGAGGGGGCCTTAGGTGGGAACCAGAGAGCAAAATAGTTCACTTCATACCACACAGTGCCAAGAGAAGGAGGAACACGACTACTCTGGAGCTCTCACGGTGGCAAGTTGCCCATTTTATACCAACCTATTGCTGATAGTTTCACTACGATTGCCTTGGTTTGGAGTGGTGCAATTGTTACAACTGTGGGGAATTTTTTGGTAATTTTTAGATTTTCACTCAAGATGATAGAGGAAAGTTTTGAGTTTGGACTTCAAGGCAGGCATGACAAGGAGCGGCATGACTGGAGTTAGTGATTAGTTTTAGATGGCCTGTATATATACTGCAAATTGTAGAATAACCTTTGTTACCAATTGCGACATTCAAAACACTCCAACGCCAGCCATGGGTTTAATGCAGAGCTAGCTTTTTTAGGGTGACATGCTGTAATAGGCCTCAATGATTTGCTTTATTGACTCACACTTGCTCCCTTACTCCCTTTTGCTCTCCTTGTTTATAGTGTTGATTGTTGACCATGGGTGACTGGAGTTTCTTGGGCAACATCCTTGAGGAAGTCAATGAGCACTCGACGGTTATCGGTAGGGTGTGGCTGACTGTGCTCTTTATCTTTCGCATTCTGATCCTCGGCACTGCGGCAGAGTTCGTATGGGGCGACGAGCAGTCGGATTACGTCTGCAACACACAGCAGCCCGGTTGCGAGAACGTCTGCTATGATGAGGCCTTCCCCATTTCACACATACGCCTGTGGGTTCTGCAGATCATCTTTGTCTCCACGCCGTCACTGGTGTATGTGGGCCACGCAGTGCACCATGTTCACATGGAAGAGAAACGTAAGGAACGTGAGGAGGCAGAGCTGAGCCGGCAACAGGAGACAGGTGAAGAGCGGCTGCCAGTTGCTCCTGACCAGGGTAGTGTCCGTACAGCCAAAGAGACCAGCACCAAAGGCAGCAAGAAGTTCCGCTTGGAAGGCACACTGCTCAGAACCTACATCTGCCACATCATCTTCAAAACATTCTTTGAGGTAGGGTTTGTCGTGGGCCAATACTTCCTGTATGGCTTTCGCATCCTGCCTCTGTACAAGTGCAGCCGCTGGCCCTGCCCCAACACAGTCGACTGCTTCGTGTCAAGGCCAACTGAAAAGACTGTCTTCATTATCTTTATGTTAGCTGTGGCCTGTGTCTCACTCTTCCTTAACTTTGTAGAGATCAGCCACTTGGGCCTCAAGAAGATTCACTTTGCATTTCGCAAACCAGCCCAGCCCCAAATTGAGGGATCTGGTGCAGGTGAGAAGCCTTCCATAGCTGTGTCCTCTATTCAGAAAGCCAAAGGCTACAAGTTACTGGACGAGGACAAAACAGTTTCACACTTCTTTCCCCTGACTGAGGTGGCTGGCATGGAGGCTGGGTGTGTGCCCACATCCTATAAACCATTTGGGGGAAAAACAGATGGAGCGACAGCGCCACGGGGAGACATGTCGAAGATGTATGAGGAGACCTTGCCCTCTTATGTCCAGACTACCATGGTGGGGCTCAAAGGAGCTACTGGCGTTATTCGGGTGGACGAGGATGAAATGCCTGGAGAAGAAGACGTGGAAGCCAGCGAGACAATAGAGGACAACAGACCCCTCAGTAGCCTGAGCAAGGCCAGCAGCCGGGCGAGGTCAGATGACTTGACAGTATAAAATTAGATTAAAATTCAACAACATGAAAATGTAATCCTACTGAAGAAAGATTTAAAAGGTCTTAAGGCAGTTGTAATGACACATGTAAACATCTTTCTATTTAAACATGCCATGCAATTTTTCCCCAAGAATACCTGAGTTCGTTAATTTTGTACTGTCTTTATCAAATGAATTGGAAACAACTAACTAACTTACCAGAAGAAAGATTCTCAGTAGGATTCATACGGTGATGAGCAATAAGGCATGTTATATATTAGCAAAAAAAAGTTGGTTTTTTAAAAACCATATTTTCTATCCAGAATTTTAATTTTACATTCTAATCCAAGTAGCCAAATTCTAATGTTTACATTTTTTCCATTAGCCATTTAGTTCAATGTTGTATGTATGTTTTATTACTATTGTTTTGGGATTTCGGCAGATTATTTCTGCAATGCTGTCAGGGTAACATCATTTTCACCTCAATAACTCATCCAAATACAAGTACAACAACTGATCAGTAATGGTTTCACTCTGTGTGTGTATTGTCCTTTCTGTAATATCCAGCTTGGTTTATATATATATATATATATATATATATATATATATATATATATATATATATATATATATATATATATGCTAAAAAACCATAGTATGTGTATATATATATATATATATATATATATATATATATATATATATATATATATATATATATGCTAAAAAACATTGTGCCAAAAAAGCACAGTGTATTGTTGATCAAGTAACAGTAAAAAAAAATAGCCACTGTAGACAAGCAGGCATCCTCATTCTAAAGAAAACAGCATTCCACAATTAGCTGTATAAGACAATTTATCCTGCTTGATATATCAAGTTTATCCAACTGTAGCAATAGACATAGAGTATGCTTGATGTGTTTTGGATTATTGGTTTAGGAAATACTATGCGTTAGTATTTTTCTTTTATTTTTAAAAAAGTATTTCAAGTCTTAGATCATTGTTGAGCACTATATTCAGTATTATTTAATAATTAGACTTAATTTTAGACCTCATCATTTTATTTGGTGATGCTGAAATCAAGTTCCTCATTAAACACCAAATTTTCAAATGGAAAACTCACTTCCTTTTCAGTGTTAAGTGGAACTATCCTTATTACAGATAATAAGTACATGGCCGAATGTTTTCGCATTTCTATGCTCAGTATTGTTATAGATGTTCCTGTTGTTAAAATGAAATTTCATTATCCCTGTCAGGAAAAGGAGATGAAGCATACCTATATTGTAAACTAGGATTAACCCTGAAATCAAATTTATGCAGAGAATCTTCAGTGTAAATTCCTGATGAAGTGTAACTTGAAAAAGAAAGCACTATTAAAGACTTGAATTTAAACAAATAATTGTTTTGTGTGTTTTTTGTGTTTGGTGTTTATGTATTTAATCATCAATTAATAATAATAATAAATTTTTTTTATGACTGCTTAGGGTTCAGAACTTCTACATCAAGGGTTGTCAATTAGATTTGACCCAGAGCAAATACTCTTTGGGACATAGCACATGAGACAGTGGGTGTGAGACCCTGAACTGGAGACCAGTCCATTACAGTACCAACATTCAATCAGTGATTATTACCTTGCATTGAAATGTTTCATTTTGAAAACAATATTAGACCTATGTTTATATGCTGTGTAGTGCACTAAATGTAGTACACAACAGTTGATATTCAACCACAGAAAAAAAACACAACCAAATGTACATCTCTGTCTTTACATATTTACTTGAGAAACATTAAAAATCAATCACAGTTAAAACTAATGTTATAGGTGCAATTTATTTATAACAAGAAAAACGTCTCTGATCAGCACATTTTACCTAAAACTTTGGACTGAAATAGTTATCATGTTTAAATCTGATTACACTGTGCTTCCATTTTTTCTATTAGTTTCTTCTCACTTAAATTTTTGTTCTTCAGTTTTTTTTGGTGTGCTTGGTGTCATGCCACTTATCTTTTTCAAGCTTTAAGTAAAGTGACAGGACAAGAGATTATTGCCTACATGTAGTTATACTTTCCAGCAGGTCTTTATGGTAAGACAGTATTCAATCCCTAACATGCCCCCCCCCCCCCCGCCCCCCCCTTTAAAAAACAGATTCTATATAATTTTAGTGTAACTGAACACATTGAATGATCTCAGCTGTACATGCAGGCCTTCAGGCATTAAACTTCCTGCATACGTGGCAGCTCTGTTTCACACATACTTAGGTGTCATTAACGTAGCCACGAGAAATAAGGCCTCATCTTTTCATTTCAACAGCTGCATTATCTAGTCACACTAACTGTACTGTTCAAATACTACACAAATAAAAATTCTGGTTCTGGTTCTTCAATGTGAAATGCTGTTTCAGTCAAGATGAAATAAAAATGTAAATACGCCTATGATGTAAATAATAAAAATGAGTTAATGCAGCAATACATGCATAAGCTTTTTTTATTTATTATTATTATTTTTTTTTAATTTATTTCATAATGGCATGTTTATTTCCCTCTGTTGTAATCTGTCAGTCGCCATAAATGAATTATGTTTCAGTGTGAGACATGAACTATATGGCAAAATTACGCCAGCTTTTTGGCAGATGGAACCACACAGAAGACCACAGTGAGCTCCGAAATGTTCATAATCAGTAGATCAAAATGGCTGATCAAATAGATAGACATGATTTAACAGCAAGGGCTAAGCCCCCAGTCATTCAAAGATGACAAAAATCTATATAGAATGGTATGAAAAGTCTATCACTATCATTAGCAGTCATGTTACTGTCACAGATATAATTAACATGAACTATGTGTAGAGAATTTGCTCTATAACTCTCCCCCCCTACAACACTGATTAAGCAAGTTATATTGTTGGAGTGGGTAGCACATCTTTAATGACTAATTCATGTAACTGCCTGAAGATAATGAAGTGAAGTGAAGTGACGTGTGGCCAAATATGGTACTCGGAATTTGTGCTCTGCATTTAACCCATCCAAGTGCACACACACAGTAGTGAACACACACACACCCGGAGCAGTGGGCAGCCTTTTTTGCTGCGGCGCCCAGGTTAGCAGTTGGGGCTCGGTGCCTTGCTTAAGGGTCTCACCTCAGTCGTGGTATTGAGGGTGGAAGAGAGCGCTGGTCATTCACTCCCCCCACCTACAATCCCTGCCAGACCTGAGACGCGAACCCACAACCTTCAGGTTCAAAGTCCGACTCTCTAAACATTAGGCCATGACTGCCACGACATACATATGTGTATGCTGTATGAGAATTCCATATACATACAGCAAAAAAACAAAAAAAAAACTTGATGGATTCTTTACAATGGTAAATATACAGCACAGACTAGTGGAAGTTTGAAGTGATTGTCACCCTCAGCATGGTGGAAAGACAGGAAGCCAAAACCAAGAGCCAAGATCCAGAGCAAGCCCACCTTTCTGCTGTTTTTTTTTTTTTTTTTTTAACATCTCTTGTCGGTATGCAGTAGTGGAATGTTACTGATAATCCTACAAGTAGTCTTTTTTTAAATTACTAGCTAGTTGTTGCAGTATATCCACCAATTTTGAGGATTTTCAATAGGTAGTGGTAGCTCAATAGTTAAGCTATTACCAGCAACTGATTGGAAATTCATGACCAACACCTCCAAGACTGCCAAGCTTCCATTGTTGGGCCCTTGAGTAAGGCCCTTAGCCCTCAACTGCTCAGTTGTATCCTGTCTCAATTGTAAGTTGCTTTGGATGAAAGTGTCCAAATTTACTTGGGTTTCACCCTAAAAAGTTTTTCATCATACAAAATGTGCAAAATGAATTCCTGCTTGTTCACCTGTACCCACTAATAGCAGACATTGATTTCCAACTAAGTTATCCAGCTAAAGTTACTTTAAATGTATGCTGTGTAGTGTTTGTGGCACAGAAAGGGTTCAAACCCGAGGCAGTTACCTCACACACCTTCAGTAACTGCTTTATCCTGGTCAGGGTCACAGTGGATCTGGATCTTATGCCTGAAACCCTGGACGTGAGACAGGAATAAACTCTGGACAGGATACCCATCAAAAAAGAGACCATTTATTAACTTGTAATCTATTAATGGTCATGTAATTACATTCATACATCCAACCAACTATATCCTTTATCATGCAGGCAATGCAAAATAAAGTACACATGCATGTAACAAAGAGTGCAATAGCAAGAATGTGTAAAGCACAAAGGTTTCCTATGAATGGTGGCTACATACAATTAGGAAATGCTGCATTATCAGTGCTAGGCCATAAGTGAGATGGTGACCATGGTGGGTCGAGTCTGAGCTTTGCTGCAACAGGAAACAAGTTTGTCATTATTTTAAATGACCAGTGCCAGTCATTATGACCACTTTCTGCAAAATTATTATTACACTTTTAGATGGTATTAATGTCATGGTTAAGTTGTTTTCTGTTTTTATTTGTTGCAGTTGCACTGCTGTGAGTATGTACTAAAGTGTGATAACACCTCCATTTCCTTTGCCGAAATGTCAGTTAAAAACCACGTTCACCTCAGATGTTTGCTTGCATATTATCCAGCAGCTGTGGAGCGATACAATGACCACTGGTATGCCATGCATATAAATATATATCACTGTATATTATTTACTGTAAGATTTTATTTAAAATGATTCAATGCAATGAAATCATTTGTTGTGCTCTGTATTTTCTGTAAGTAAAAATTCCACTAATTCCTTTTCTCTTTTCTGTGCCATGCAAATATGAAACAGCACCCACCAACACAAGTTCAGGTAGGTACTCTAAGAAATAAGAGAGTATAGATTATAATAATGAATGTCTAATAGAAATAAAAATGCAAAGGTTAAATATAGATAACAAAGCATCTACTGTTTTAGTTCTGTTTTCTATACTTACAGCTCTCTTCTTCCTCTTCATCTCCTTTACACCCTGCTAATTGACTCTACAAGGCTCAGGTTTGGATGATTTTCTAAAATTTGTCATCTACTGTCTGATCTTATCCATTATCCTGGTTTTACTGTACACACTTGGAGTCTTGCTCTTTAAAGAGATATCTGTATGGTGAGTAACACAGGCTCATAAAAATGAATATCTTTTTCTAATAACGTTTCTGTGATAGGTTATCATGTTGTTGAATTTTGCCATTGCAGGAGAAACAGATCACTGAGCTCCAATGGAAAGGTAAGGCCTGTTATATACTATACAAACAGAATATTTTTCTAATATTTCAGATAATTTCAGATCATGTGGCAGTTTTTCCATAATTATTAACTAACAGATAATGGTGGACTGACATTATAGAGGTTCTCAATCCAGTCACTGCAAAACCCAAACCTTTATTCTGTCCTTTTTTTTAATGGTGATTAATATTACCTTTAAATGTAGACAGTAATACGTTATATTTACTTTGGCAATAGTTTTATAAGGAATAGGTTTTGTTTTTTTTTCCCTTGAGTAAAAATGACCATTTGCATTTTACATTCAGCTATTTTCTGCCTATTGTATATGGCTGAATCGTAAATGGAGCTCTTTTGGGCAAATAGTGCACTACATAGGTCTAGAACTATAATATTACCAGAAGAGGACAGGCTCCCTTTTGAGTCTGGTTCCTCACAAGGTTTCTTCATTATCCCGTAAAATGGAGTGTTTGGTTGCCATGTCACCTACCTAACAAGCAGAAAATGCTGTCTATCTATCCATCTATCCATCTATCTATCTATATATATATATATAATATATATATATATATATATAGATAGATTGAAAGAATGTTAAATTGTGTGTGTATATATGTATATATACACACACACAATTTAACATTCTTTCAAAGACAGGATCTGTAAAATTATAAAATTATAAAAATACAGGAATTTGCATTTAATCTCATGTAGCCAGTTTTTTACTAAATACTTTCTTATTCTTAAAATTAAGAAAGTTATTTACATGACCACTTGTATTCAATTTTTTTAAATAACAGTATTTACTTGAACTGTAAATTATTGCTCCTTTTAAAAATAAAACACTGGATATTTTTTTAATGTTATTATGATGGAAATATATACTGTTAGATCTATAATTTATTCTGTCATGTTGTTTTGTTGTTGTTGTTGTTTTTTATTAAGGTTTCTGAAAAAACAGGAGCGACAACTAACAGGCGGCACACTTATAAAGAGAGAATAAACTCAGTCTATATGCAATGGATACCTGGCGACAATACATCAGGCTAACCAAACTACGCATACTATACTTCACTGTTGTTCCCATTACATTTATGTATATATCTGCAACATATATCTGCAATATCTGTAATCACAATATACTGTGAACTTTAATGACATAAATTTCTGTATATTCCCACTTGTGACTTTTTTTTTAGGTGTTATTAGAACTTTATTGGCTCACTAGGTGTTATTAGAACTTTTGCCAATAGAGGGTGAGATAGGTTTTAACAGCTGAACAAGGTAAGTAAACATATATTTTATGACATTTAGCAGCAAAATTGCTGCTAAAGCAACTCACACAGCAAAACTTTTACCCAGTAGCTGGGGTTAGAATATGGTTGACCACAGATTATGCATAATCCCCCCCACCCCGAAATACTGTTGTCAGTATAGGAGTTGGTAAACATATACCTCTAAACCTAAAAGCCAAAAACAGCCGCAAAACAGATTTTCCCGGTCAGTTCAACCCATCTACTCACATTAATATTTTTAGCTGTAAATTTAGCTAAAATGTAGCTAAAACTACCTAATCTTCTTGCATGGTAAATTTATTAGATAACCATGGTAGAAGCTGCAGGCATTGAGCTTATCATAGTATGTGATGATATATAGCTACAGAGTTAACAAACTGTTTCTGCTGTAAACTTATCTGTAATACGTCACCGACACCTAAAGTACCTACTATGGACGGCTTTTTAGCTTATAATATATACAATCATTATAATATATTATACGGTCTAGGGTTGCACAGGTTAGACAAATGTTTTTATTGAGCATACCCTCAACACTGTACATTGAGGAAAAAAACTAAGCTAAACTAAACAGTTCGTCCCATAGCAAATCATACTCAGTATCATACCAGTTCTTTCTTAACTTAACAGTGTTTAAATTGGATTCGAATTGTGTTTAAAAGAGGATTCCACATGAGGTATTTGCAATAGAAGTCAATTTTTTTCTGAGGTTAATTTCACATGGCCACATGAAGTTATGTTGTTTTTAAATATGACTTTTAGAAATGTTACCGACACATCTGAGGGAAATATTTGCAGATATGCCCTTCCATAGCGAAGAATCCCCTAAAATTCCATTTTATTGTTTAAGTAAGAAGTAATCGATGTAGAAAAGTGTTACCATTGGCAAATTATTATGGTATAAGAGGAATAAAACACTTCAGGGTATTTTTCTGCTGTTATAGAAAAATAATCAGTGACATGTTGTTGTAGTATTAGTGTGCTAGAACTGGCGGATGAATAAAACGTTCACAGAAGTCAACTGGACATGACGAAAAGATACACACAATGATTAAGCAAAGTTGTTTTCAGCTTTATTTTCAAAGGTTTATGTGTAAGAAATGACAATAAAATCAAGTCTAAAGGGGATAATTAGCCTACCACAGGCTGCTTAGGGTACTATTTTTCTAGCAGGCTAGTGTAGGGTTTGGGACACAGCCTGTGCTGTGCGCGAGCTTTTCTTCAGATCTCGGCGTCACAGCTGACGGTCGAAGCTACAAAAGCTTGAAGCACGCGCTCGGATAGACTTAGAGCACGCGAGAGCGACAAGTCTGACTAAAGTAAGTGACTTCGTGTTCTAGCAAAATCTTGAAGAGTTCATATTTGGTGTAAGTTTGAAGGTTTGACTCGAATTGTAAAGACTTTTTTCTTTTACAGATGTTGAGAAGCGCATCTTTGTTCGTTTTGTTCGCTGTGGCTGTCTGTCACGCTGAGGTGAGTTTTTTTTCTTTCTTTCTTTTTATTTTTTTTGGATAAACTTTGATTAGAAAATGGAATTTATTAAGATTCCCAAACTGTAGTCAGTCACTCATAGTCAGTCAGTAGTCAGTTAATTCATTGTACACCTACACTCCTGGGCAAAAAAGAAAAAAGAAAAAAGGGCCAAGCTCAAAATGACAAAATATTAAGTTTTTAAGGGTCTTAACAACCAACAAATCATTGGTCAGAACATGAGCAAGAATGAAACAAATGCACTCCTGTGACCTGTGCCTCCATTTGCTAGTTTACTTCTGCTGCAGTAAACTGTTTATTTGGTGAAAAGCTACAGAAACAGAGAAATTCACTTATATAGTCTTCTTGTACGCAAAGGTAAAATCATGATAATGATTAAAATGTTTGATGTCAAATTCATGCCTGGGTGTACAAAAATTTCCAAAAGTATCTTCTGGGATGTTTTTTTTTTTTTTTTCCTTAAAAGATTAGTCATTATCTGGTTATCTGCCACACCTGATGCAGCCCATCAAGAGCCACAAGGCTTAATTAAAGAAATCAGTTTAAAGAAGGGAAAAGCTATCCCTTACTAAGTTCCTTTCCCTATTTGTTTAATTCTTTAATGCTAATTTCCTGACTAATGATTTGTTGTTAAGACCATTAAAAGCTTAATATTTTGCCATTTTGGGCTTTTTTTTCTTTCATTTTTGGGTAAGTTTATAACTAGATACTGATGCGTTGGTACCTTTGGCTCACTTTTCAGTTTTAAAATACTGTTTAAAATATTTTAATCCAGGTTATATGAAAAAAAAAAACGTTATTATTAATGTCGCAAATGACCACATGAACCCATTAAATCCAGCAACTTACAAACCTTAAAGAAAAATATCTAATTGCACTGTATTTTCACCTAAAACATGACGGAGCATTGCGTTCCACATTTTACTTCTTTACTTCTGCTTTGAGGCTAAAATAGCTGAAATTAGAAACAGCTGAAGCATAGGACCACCAATTAACATCATGTGACTTTATCTAGTAAATATACTATTTGTATTATTTGACATTTTTAATACAAATCAGCGTTCTTAAATCAGTCTAGAAAATCTGGAAAAAGTACGGAATTTAAATAATAGGAATGAAATTTCAGTATGAAACTTGAGAAAATGTTTTGGGAAATATTTGTCATCTTTAGGTTTTTGAATACCTAGATTATCTTATGTTTTGATTTTCTTATGAACTGTAGTCTTTCTTTGGTCGGAAATTGACTGTTTAATTTTCTAAAACATCTCTGACTATAATGCAGACTGTAATTCAAATCACAGGGTTAAATTAATGCAGTAATTCTAATATGCTATCTTTGTATAAGAATATGAAGTTGTTAACAGGACTTTTTCTGGTTTCTCAATAATATAGCAAGCTGCTTTTTTGTTTTATTAACTTCGAGAGAGAGAGAGAGAGAGAGAGAGAGAGAAAAGAGAGGTGAGGGACCTATTCTAGATAGTTACAGAATAGTGATAACAGGAACTAAACTGGTTCACAGACATTCCACACCATTAAATGTAACAATAAATGGATAAAAATTATGATGTGATGCTCTTTAATTAATAAAAAATTTGTAATCCTTAGCAAATTGCTGTGGTATAAGAGGAATAAAGCACTATAGGATGTGCTGGTATAGGACAATAATCAACTTTGATGTGGAAATAGTAACTTCACTTGGCTACATCACACCACCCTGTCATTAATTCTTTTCTTTTAACAGCATTTTTTTTATTCATTACATAGTGACTATTAATACCACAAACCAAACTAAATGGTACAGAACAGCAATTAAATAAGGAAGCATTCATTTTTGTGTAACTCTCAGATTCGTAATAGTCTCAGAAAGAGTTCTTAGTATTAAGCAGTTTCTCAGTTCACCAAAGACTTAATAATAAAAATTTCTTGATTAACTTTTACCTATTCCTTGGTTAGAAATTAAAATTTTAGGGTATTTAAAATGATGTCATTAAACATAAATGCTAAAATTTTGAGTGTTCAAAAACTTTTAAGTGCATGGGCACTCCCTAATGCACATTTTATGCATTTATTTTTCATAATATAGTTAAATATGTTTAAAATGAGCAAGAAAACCAAACATAGGAAAGAATGTTTTTGTGAGGACAGGAACAGCAGCTCCGTATAAATATAATAAAGTGATTCAAAATATTTTCCAGATATTTAAAGGCAAGTATGTTAGAGAAATCAAAGCCAAATTTTGGATACTAAACGTGGCTTGGTTGACTGAGTACATTAGAGAGATTTTGGATAAAAATGAATTGAATGAACTTTAGTACAGATTGCTTTGAGTGAAACATTTCACGCTTGTTGGTGGTCTTTTCTCGCCGCTGTGACTTTATCAACTGTAGCTTGACGGCCAAATTGAAGATGTTTATTTAGTTAATGAACATGTTGTGTGGCCTCAGGGTCGCTCAGCTTGACTGTAAATGAACTCGCACAAACAGATAAGTGTAAAAGCCAAGCGGAAACCCAGGAGGCTATAAGACAGATGTATACAGCTGGTGTTTGTTTTGGCACTGACGTATTCTTGTGCTGGCAATTAAAACCATTATCACCTGGGTGGTACAGAGATGTTATAACACACTGAGGCTTCTCCAAACACTGGAGTATGCTGTTGTCTTTGAACATACACTAGACAGACACACTGTGGCCACTAATGATGTGTTTGTGTGTCTCTGCCACTTGAACAGCTGCCGGTGAGTCAGTCAGCTGACACTTTTTGGCATTCAGGTGTTGACAAACACGGCTGAATGCAGCAGATGTGCTCGTCTTTTCATGTGTGCACCGAGAGGCCCTTTAAACATACACACACACACACACATCGCTTGTTCTTTTACCACGTAGAGCTCGAACCATATGAAGCGTGCTTGAGTGCTTGAGAGGTATTAACAGTTCAGTGAGGATTGTGAGGCTAAGCAAGCACAAATCCAACTTGAACAAATGTTTCCAGATCTGCTGCTAGAAGCTGGTTATGTTTTTAACTCTTAATGACTTATCTGATTTAACATCTGATCAGGGATCAGTTTTCCAAAAACACTGTAGAGTGTTCTCTCGCACTCAACCGTGCTCTACCAGACTTTCAAACATTTCCACTAATGTAACAGTAACAGTTTTGGGTAAATGTAACAGGTTTATCAAAGACATCCCCTTGTCCCAGTGTCTTCATTGTTTGCCATTGTTTTTTACTCATCCTTCAGCTTTAGTTGTTGGTGGCCTTTCAAATACTACCTCTTCCTTGATTGTCAACTCACACTCCAGTCCCACCCTCAGGGCTGATCAGTTTCAGAAAATGTCAGCAAGTTTCTGAATTATTAAAAGTATGACACAGGCTAGCTAGCATTCTTTTATCAAAAACAAAAGCTGATGTAAAATTCATGAAGCAAGAAGTGCTGGACTCTCAGAGGCTGTTAACAAAGAGCACATTACCACTGAAAAATATCAGTTATTTCCTAGCACAAGAGAAATAGAATGGTGAGATTGGGATCTATATTATGGAAAAAGTAGCATCTGTGAATAAATTAAAAGTATTATATACCATATATTATATATCATACAAGCCAATAAATCAGACAGTATCGCACAAGCTAGAGTTTTGCTATACTGGATATCACCCCAGTATAAGACTTTGCTGTACTGGATATCAGCACGGCTGTGGTTCAGTCACAGGTAATCACAACAAGAGCACAACTGCGAGTGTGATATCACTTTTATACAACAGTTCTATAAACAAAAAATTAATACAGTGTAACTGACATTTCAGACACAATATGGCCAAAGATTTAGTTTATTTTTGCTCCGCAAAGAAAAATAGTTCCCAAAGAAGCTGCAGCTAGATAGAGCTTTGCATGTTGCCATGCCAACGCACAAACTGACTGACAGCTCATAACTGTAGTAACGGTTTCAACGTTACTTGTTAGAATGGGGATTTTTTGTAGCGAACACAGACAAGAGGAGTGATACAAACACTGAAACATACCAGTGCTGTTATACTAAATACTAGCACTCCTGGAACGTTGCTTGTCCAATCAAATTAGAATTAAGTTAGGATCAGAATTAAGTACTGTGTAACACAGCATGGTTAAATTCTCAAATCTGATTGGTCAGAAGGTGTGCATTATTTTTGTATAACAGCACAGCTCAGACAGTAGTTCTGGCTGTAACATGAACGATATATTAATATTAATGCTCGTTCTAATACGTTCTTGTTGCTGCAGTAATAGCTCATGCACAGGGACTTGTATGTCTTATGCTCCACATAATCTAAGACTAATAATAAACTTCTTTTTTTTTCAACGTGTTTAACAAAAAAATTCTTCATATACTATACAAAATATACTAGCCATCTGATATCAGGCATCTATGTAACATTTATGGAAGCAGTCCCAGGTGTCAGCGCTTTGTAACAGTCACAGTGGTTTGTAAAGCTTCCCAGCATGGGAAAGTCTTCAGGACAGAGGAGAGCACACTTTAGCAAATCTCTGTGGTATAAGTATCGGGATGTATCACACCACCCCAGCATCGATTACATCTGTATAAGCACAAGATCTGTCGTGTCATTCCTTACTGTACACAATACCTGCTTATAGCCTTAATTACCAACAATTACCAAGCTATTACATGCCATAACACAGCAGTGGCATACGGAATTATAGACTAATCTTTCTTTCATTCTTTCTTTCTTTCTTTCTTTCTTTCTTTCTTGAGCATGTTCCCTGTTCTTACTTAACCAACATTATGAAGAGCAAATACAAGTTGAGTGTGTAAGAGAAGGAGAGAGAAAGGTAGACAGGAAAAACTGACTGCCAGCACAACTCTGTGTGATAATTGCTAGCAGGAGTGAAGGATGTTGTATCATTGAACGAGCATGTATGCCATGTGCCTGTAATTTAACGTGGCCTTGGCTGCACTTTCAGTTTAGAATTTTTGAATGATGTGTTTGAAGAAATGAAGTTGTCAAATACACGTTACTGTATTGTCCAAGCATATGGATAAAACAACAGTCATTTTGGTATTCTGAGGCAACAAATGTCCTGGGATAAAGAGAGACACTGCAAAAAAAAAACACGATTTGGAATACTTTCTGTACTTCGGAACATCTGTCAGCTATTACTTCCAAAACTCCAGCCTAGCACAGCAAACCTACAGAGTGAGAACAAGGAAGGAAATTCAATATGGAGAAAAAAAAGCAGTAAGTAAAACTGAACTGAGGCCACTGAGGCTACTCAAAGGATAGCGTGACGTCACAAGAATTCCTTGTAAGATCTTGTGAGACACTTTTATCTTTCCCCCAAAGTGCCGGTATTACATTTTGATTCAAGATTGTCATCTCACTGACATTGTTGTTGTCTCGGTTGATTCACCACTGATTCATTTTTGTATCTTCTGAGATGCTGGCATCTCTTGTCTATTCTCCTCCTTGTCCTTTCAGCTAGAGAACAATCCAGTGAGACAGGCTGATAAAGCTCCATAGCATGGACATTAATAATTAAGATTCTACTGTAAAAAAAGATTCAGTTCATACAATCTGAAAAGCAAAATGAAGCACTAATGAGCGCTTGGCTGAGAAATCTTTGTTCTATTGTGTTTCCAAGGGTATTTAAATATGTATGTGTCTACTGTAGTGGAAAAGAGTGGGTTTTGTCTTGTTGCATGAGACTCAACAGATTCATAGTAAAAGACTAGGCACTAGATTTGATGCAGTGTTGTTGTTTTTTTTTTGCAGATTTATGCATAGTATAATAATGATCTTAACTGTGTTGCTGTGACTGTAACCAACACACACAATCTGTGAAACAGCATGTCATCCTATTGGATCAAGTTGTGTATGTGGAGTTGAGAAATGCTGAGCTCCCCACCCGTCTTTGTGAAAGACTAATTAGAAACATATGCGTGCAGCCAAGCTTATCTCCATGTTTAACAAGCAGGAGTCTTGATTGGTGAGGTCCTTTTACCCTTTTACACAGACCAACTTATCTCAACCTTAACAGATACAAAAAAAAAAAAAAAAAAAAAAAAAAAAAGCTGGTCTCTTAACAACCAAAAGCAAAAGTAATTCTTCTGCTAAAACATCATATTAAGGTACCACTTGGCTCTGAGTCATCTGACACTCTTAAACCAAGGCAGGCAGATGTACAAGAAATAGTCTTAGAGTATTATTGCATCTTTAACTCCTTTATGTTTGGGTGTATTTTTGAGTGTATTAACATACTCAAAACTAAATGCTTATTATTCAGAAACTATACCAATGAAGGTTAATACCTTAGTACCAATGGTTAACCTCTGATATGTTCAAGACATTCTTATTATGCCTAATTGACGCTATATATTTTTCGAAAATAGTGGTATGCACACTACATGATTTCAGACAAGGCTACACAATTCACCCGGAGAGAGATTTGATCCCTAAATCTAACTTTCTTACAGAAATAAATATATGAGCTGTGTGCAGTTGCCAACTGGCTGTTGTAGTTGTTTCTGCACTGTTTTGTACAGAAACAAGAAAAGAGAAAAATAAGAGAAAAATGGGGATGAAGGATTGGATGGGAAGATATTGGTAGCAGGGACTGTCTGTTGTGCAAAGAGAACTGGAGATGCAGTGCAACAGTACAGTTTACGTCACAGATCCCCAGAAGTATGCTGCTTTCCAAGCTTGAAAAAGTTTGAATGCAGACTAGGGAAAAACAAAGAAAAAGCCCCCTCACTTTAAAATTCCTACTCAGAAAGTCAACAGTAAATAAAATATCACTTCACCACTTTAAGAGTTATAGTAATATTTACTTTGAACAGTCAACACAGATTCATTAGTTGGTTAAATCTATAACATTGACCATACAGTTTAGTGTTTTGAGAAAGTAAGTACATCGCCATCTCACGATTACTAATCTTAGCTGGCTAGCTTGTCGCTAACAAAACACACATTTTCATGGAGACATCCATGTTTTTTCCTTTCACATTGCTCAAATATGCCAAGCTCGAAAATTATGGAATTCCAAGTTCAGACTTCCCACTTCTGAGGTAAATCAAGCACAGTGCAAGTCTGCGACAGGCAACTGAATTATTGTCCTTATTAATTTTAGAAGTCGTTGGGACATATTTCAGGTTTCTGAATCATCTGTTCCTTTTGTGTAGAACAACACACTCACACTCCTCACAGGATGATGGGCTGTGCTCTCTTCCATTCTCTTTTCTCTCAGTAGCCTAACGCCAGCTGTCCTAGTACAAGTCAGTCACACCACAGGTCATGGGGTCTGAGTGTCAACTCACTCTGCATGTGTGTGTGCGAGTGTGTGTCTGGGAGGGGGTAGCTGGAAATCACCATCTACCATCTGCAGTAGCTAATTGCCAAACACTAATGGATGCACACACACCTGTTCAGTAAATGTAACGTCACATCCTACATCCTTTCTCAGTTACAGTGTAAAGGGTTAGGCAAATTTGTGCATGTGTTTGTGTGTGTGTGTGTGTGTGTGTGTTGTCATTCCTTTCATCCTAGGGTCTTTTACCCCTTACACTCACCAGACCTGGCTTGGAATGCGAGGAATGCACCGCCTGTTCTTTCATTATGGGTCACAGCTCACTGTCTGTTGGTGTATGTGTCTGTGTGTCTGAGTGTGTTTGTGATACCCCCTCAATGCAAGAAACTACACCCCCATTTTCACTACTCTGTCTGCCGGGATCGAGAAAACTGTGAAAACATTCTTTGTTATTCTGTACTGTGGTTGCCAGATGCAGCCTTTTAAACCCCCAGTGTGAACTAACTTACTTACTTTAAGTTGGTTGGGGGGGGGGGGGGGGGGGGGGGGGGATGCATGGTGGCTTAGTGGTTAGTATGTTTGTCTCACAGGCTTGGGGGTTGGTTTCCCGCCTCTGCCCGTGTTTAGAATTACACCATTTATCATGATTTCATCAGTGATAATGATTTATGTTTATTATAGCTTGGGGACTATAAACTAAAAAAAGGATTTTCAAATTCATGTTCCTTTCATTTTACAAATCTTATCATCAAAAATATATTTTATATTTTAACATATATAATAAACATATATATATATATATATATATATATATATATATTAAAATGTTATATATATATATATATATATATATATATAAAACATTTTAATATAGCACTGTTGCCTCATACCTTTGGGGTTGGGGATTCGAATCTCCCCTCCACCTTGTGTGTGCGGAATTTAGTTGTTCTCTAAATTAAATGCTTTGGGAGTTTCCTCTGGGTACTCTGGTTTCCTCCCCCAGTTCAAAGACATGTGTTGTAGGCTGACTGGCATCTCTAAATTGTCCATGGTGTGTGACTCTGTGTGTGATTGTGCCCTGAGTCCCCTTGGATAGGCCCCAGACTCCCTGCGACCCTGTGTAGTATAAGTGGTACAGAGGATGGATGGAATGACTCTTGTTATTCTCTTTTATTATTAGCAAAGTTTGGTTTAGTTGAATTAGTTTGGTTCCCCCCTTCCACTTTGTGATCTTTGTGAACCTTATAGCACTTGCAATTAGATTGAGGATGCTGTGGGTGGTGACATGCTTTCTGTAGAGCTTTCTTTGCACTTCCTGCCTTGTTTTCCCTTTTCAGATGTGTTCAGCTTTGTGAGTCCAATTGAGTAAGACCATTAACATGCATCAACACTACAAAATTTATTCCCACTTTTAACTCTTTGTCAAAAAGGAAAAATACATATTAAAGGAGAAATAAAGAAGGATAAAGAATACAAGTTCTAAACAATTTTAACATCAAACCATGAAAAAGTCACCAAAAAAGTACCAATTAATCACTGTGACATAATTTTGAACATGAATGTTTTAGTTTGCAAAGAGATAGCATACAGTAATATGTAGAATAGAAGGGTTTGACTAAATGTCTGCAGCATAATGTACTTTTTTGTTGCAAGGCTAATCATTTACAGCTGATATGTGTAACATTTATATGTTGTATGTAAATTTAAATTACTACAGTTTGTTTAGCAAAAATGATCATTTTTCATACAGACGTAGGGAAGTGTGCTGCACCATACTGTCCACTAGTAGCCAAAAAATAGAGCAAAAGAAAATGAAGTTTTTTGTTTGAGTCCACAAAGTGGGTGTGGGGGTTTGTTGAATTTACGGTTGAGGCCAAAATTTTACAAACACCTAGGCTTAATATGTTCAATTTCAGTTCTTCACAAGTCCACACGATTCATGTTACCATACATTTCTTTTGGCAAGTCAATTAGGGCCTCTAATTTGATCAGATTAAAGGTAATTTTAAAACAAACGATCAGAGACAGATTTATTTCAGATTTAATTCCTTTATCAGTGGGTCAAAAGTTTACATACACCAAGTTGATTGCAGAAACTCATATAATGATTTTAGAAGCTTTTGATTGGCCAGCTGTCATAATTAAGAGTTAACTGAGTGTGCAACTTTGGCTGTATATTCAAGATAGTGTTTTTTTTGCCCTTGATACCATGGGGAAATACAAGCAACTCAACCAAATCCTTAGGAGCAATTTCCAAACAACGGAAGGTACCATGAGCATCTGTACAAACAGTTAAATGCAAATATAAAGGTCTTGGGACCACACAGCCACTGCATCATTCAGGAAAGAAGCACAAATTAACTCCTAGGGATGAACAAACTTTGGTCCAAAAAGTTAAACTGAACTCCAGGACAATAAAGGAACATGAAGGAGTTTTGGCATCAGGAGTTGTGGCACCAAATGTGTACATTCACTATTAAGAGAGTCATACATCGCCCTTGCCCTTTAAAGCTGTTGCACAAGAAAGAAGCCCCTACTCCATGACCAGCATAAAAAGCCAGACTGGAGTTTGCAGGTGATCACCAGCCTTTTGGATTAGTGTTTTTTAATGAAACAAAAATTTAACTGTTTGGCCATAATGAACAAAATGGTGAAGCTTTTAATCCAAAGACCACCTTCTCACTTGTGAAGCATGGGGGTGGCAGTATCATGTTGTGGGGGTAGTTTGCTGCAGAAGTGACTGGTGCACTTCAGAAAATAAATGGCATAATGAGAAGGGAAAATTATCTAGAAATACTTAAGTAACATCAATATTTAAGACATCAGCCAGAAAAAACCTGGTCACAACTGAGTCTTCCAGCAGGACTGTGATCCTAAGCATACCTCCAAAGTTGTAACAAAATGGCTTAAAGGCAACAAAGTGAAAGTATTGGAGAGGCCATCACAAAGCCCTGACCTGAATCGCATAGAACAGTTGTGGACTGAACTGAAAAAGTGTGTCCAACCAAGGAGGCCCACAAATCTGTCTAGAGGAATGGGCAAAAATTCCAGCAAAATATTGTGAGAAGCTTATGGAAGGCTACCCCATGCATTTGATTCAGGTTAAAAAAATATTAAAAGACAATACCACCAAATACTAACAAATTGTATGTAAATGCGCTGAAAATCTGATATAGTAAATAAAATCTGAAATAAATCTGACTCTTAGCTATTATTTTGTACTTACCTCTTATGGAAATAGAATGGATACCCTAATTGACTTAACACTGGGAATGTATGGTAAAATGAATTGTGTGGAGTTGTGAAAAAAGGTCATTCGGGCAACTTCAATCTGTCCTACACTGAGGAGTTGTAAAGCTGCCACCATTTTTGTGCTCTTAATTTTCAGCTCTTGACTACACACATTCAGATTTGAGGCAAACAGTAGAATCAACGTTTGATACCAGAAACGTAATCAGGAGCCTTTACCTGTTGCACATTCCCTGATTTTCTGTGCCAGCCAGCAACTTTGACTGCCTAAAAATTGGTGAACTGTGGCGACTAGCACAGACAAAGCCCAGTCATAAGTGAAGGCTAACTGAGTTCGTCTGAACTCTGAGCTATTCTGAAAGGGACATTTGCACTTTCTCATCAAGTGTTTCCTTTACCTCTACCGGATTGCTTCATACTCACATTCTTCACTAGAAAAGCACTCGTTCACCAATGTGAGGTAGAAAGAATTAAAGATAATCTCAGGCTGACACATGTCTGTAATTTGGCTCTTTTAAGGAGCTGCAGGTTGTGTCTTGTTAAAACTGTGATGATATCAGAGACCATTTTAGACTCAGCTTGTCAGACCTGAAGGTGACCCTCATGTAACCCTGGTGTAACTCTTATAGTTTTAGTGTATGGTTTTGGCCAAACCTTAGACCTAGTGATGAATCAGCTACAGAAATTAGCAGAGCTGCTGATAGATGGACATAATTTCACATTTCCCACACTTCCCACTTTTCATTTCCCCAACAAAATGAAATGAAGACTTCAGACTACTGGGGTTGCTACAGAGGACGAAAAAACAGCATCTGAAATCTCACATACTTGTACACTTAGGGGTAATTAGGGATAAAAATGTTTAGCTTTGCTTGTTTTTATGTATGATCATACAACAAGGTTTTTCAGAAAAGTCTTTGTATGTATGTATTGAAAAGAAAAAGGAAAATTCTGTGTTCTGCTTTTATTTATTCAAATTATTCCTGTATGAATAAAATGGTGGATTTTTATGTAGAATTAAGGTAGTGCAAGAAAAATTACAGTGGTGATAAGGACTCCAAAACATCAATTTATGACAAAATTAATTTAATCTAAAAGTAATTTACTTTGCTTTGGAAAATTAAGATTTTCACCTTAAATATTCAGATGTATTTTAATACTAAATTAAATCATCCAGGTACATTTTAAGGGTTTTAAATCTTAAATATTAAATCTAAAATCAACTTTGTTCAGTGTTAAGCTAGATAAAGCTACAGGTCTGTGAGACTGCATATGAGCGTGAGATTTGGAAAGGCGCCTACATTCCTCGCTCCTGCTCCAGTGGGTGAATATTTGTTCTCTCATTTCCTCACTTTTATTTGTCTTTATTCCACACTCATGCTGTCTTGGGGCAGGTCCAGAGAAAATGGCTCACATGGTATGAGTGTTTTTGCTTTGTCTGAGGGTGAGACACAGAGTGAAACTGCCATTTCATATCAAGCTGCATAATTATGTTTTCATTTATTTCCTTCTTCTTCTCTGAAAGAGGTGCATGTCTTCTCTCTCACCATGTCTCTGTTTTCATTGTCAGCCCCTTTCAGTGATCACATTCAAACTATCTTGTTCGTTAAGGCCAGCTGTTGTCTTGAGGCTGTTGTCTTGACCAATGTGTGCAAGCGCCCTGAGTACATGAGACCTGCAATATCACAGTAAAGTATACACCGATGTAATTTATTGCAGTATCGATGTATCATATAGCCCTTGGTCCATAAACGTAACTTATGCTGACTGTGTATGCTCTTGAAAAAAAAGAAATTACTAAGAACACAAAAACCAGCTGACGGTGTGTGTGCCATCTGTTTTGCAGAAGTGTCGACCTCTGTGTGTGTGTGTGTGTGTGTGTGTGTGAGGGCATGTGCAGGGCTATTATTATGGTAAGCTCCAGGCTCCAGACTCACTCCCTTTTACTTAATGGTCAAAGGTTAACAGTTCTGAACCCCATCTGGAGCTGAGTTAAAGAGAGAACAGGGCTCTCACTATGTGTATGTGTGTGTGTGTGTGTGTGTGTGTGTGAGTGACTCATACAGCACTGCAAGAACAGCACATTTCAGTATGTATGTGTGTGTTTGTGCACATTAGTGTGTGACTCAATGGAAAAGACATGACTAATAATAACTAGAGCTATACTGTTTGTATGTGTTGTTTGTGTGCATACACTGATTATTAAGTTGTGATCATGATCAAAATGGCTGTGTGTGTGTGAAAGAGAGAGAGAGAAATGACTAAAGTTTGCAGCTTACACTACATTTTATGATGGAGCACCTTTAAATTTTGCCGTGTGATTATAAATTTCAAAACGTAAAAAAAAAAAAAAGAGTTTTTAAAAAAGTGTAATACATTTTCATAGCACTAGATGGCAGCAAAGCAGTTGTTTTATTATTAGCATATTGGGACATTTGTATGTCGTGAGAAGCCTTACACTAGTATATGTAGAAATATGTCTCCATGTGCTAACCTTTGTGTTGTGTGTGTGTGTGTGTGTGTGTGTGTGTTTCTGTGTTTCTTTATCCAGCAGCTGAACAGTAAGAGTAAGGTGTGTGCAAATGTGTTTTGTGGAGCAGGACGAGAATGTGCTGTGACAGAGAAAGGAGAACCCACTTGCCTGTGTATTGAGGTGATTGAAACATAGACAAAAGACATACAGAAGATGCCCTATATACTCATATGTCCTGATATACATGCACACACACACACACACACACACACACTGTCGTTTCTTTATTCATACTCATGTTATCTGTTACATTTATTTCTATTTGGGGATTTTTAGTTCATTAAAATGTTACCTGTATTGGAGGCAAAATGTTTGTATGATTGCACACCTCTACACTTTGTGAAACCTGCCCCTACATTTACTCTGCACACATCACTCACAGAAAACAACACATGTTTTTTAGTGTTAAACACATGTACAGAGGTTTATACAGACAGTTTATCAGAATAACATACTTGTGTGTGTGTGTGTGTGTGTGTGTATGTGTGTGTTGGTGTATCTGACTTTTTCAGCAATGTAAGCCCCACAAGCGGTCAGTATGTGGCAGTAACGGCAAGACGTACCGCAACCACTGTGAGCTTCACCGTGATGCTTGTCTGACCGGACTCAAGATACAAGTGGCTTATGATGGACTCTGTGAAGGTGTGTGTGTGTGTTTCACTCTTAATGGAGAGCAAATATTCTCATATTGATACAGTATGAATATGTGACTCTTTTGATTTGGTCCGGAAGGCAGGTGTAGGCATACTGTAGTATTATTTATCTACAATAACACATGAGCTAGAATTACGTGTGTGTGTGTGTGTGTGTGTGCGTGTGTGAGAGAGAGAGAGCGAGAGAGAGAGAGAGACAGAGAGATTTGGAATCTTTCTACTCTCTACTATTTTGTTCATCTAATAATTAGTATTTGAAATTGCTTCATATCTTCTTTCATCTGAGACAAATCTATACTCCATTTTTAAATTTTCTAATAATGAATTTTTACATGTTTCATCTTGCTAAAAATTTCACTTCTTAGTCAGAGGAGAAGACAGGCTGATTTTGTTTACTCAACAGTGCTCCCTTTGAACTCAGTGCTCTCTCTTTTTTTTTACTCTTCCTAATTTTAGAGAAAAAGACAGACAAGGTCACTGCCAGCCCAAGTGAGTACGCACACCATAACCACTCTGTGAAAAACCTGGCGCTTGAATATCTAGAAAGCTAGAAATAGAAATAGCTAGAAATATCTCTCAGTGCAATATCTGTGTGCTGTCTTGTATGAAGGGCTCAATTCAACTTTAATTTACTTTGTTATATTGAAGAACTGTTTATTGAAAATACTTTCTCGGGAGCTGGAATTTTTCTGTTCCATGGTATTTAATTTTGCTAGGTATGTTTTATTCATTTTTATTAGAAAGTATATGAGAATTATGAATTCTGAAGGACAGTAACGCACCATATGAGATTTAGTCAAAAGCACCAAGCACCATGAGACATTTATGTCTATATTAGGTATTAGAAATTTGTGATAATATTAGCCATAAAGGCCCTAAAAGTCATTTCTGATGACCTATATTCTGTCATTTATCATTTTATTAATGATTCTAATCTTTTTTTTCATTTTCTGTCGGTTAGTTGTGTGTTACCTTGCGGATCGTAATGAGCTGAGGAGCCGTGTGATTGAGTGGCTGCAGACCGAGGTGGTTCCAGACGGCTGGTTCAGCAAAGGCTCCAACTTCAGTGATGTCCTGCTTAAATATTTCCAGGTGTGTGTAATATTTTTTTTACTTGCATTGTAATGACCAGATTGAAAGGTCTGAAAATTCTGCGTTCCATGAGTAATATTTTATAATGAAAACCCCAGTTTTCATCCTGTGATTATACATGAAACATTAACAGCCACACATTTCTCGATATGAATGTTTGACATTCTACTGCCAGTGGCAGTTATGCAACTTTAGCTTCAGTATAATATAGTTCAGTGGAAAACTGTGTGTGTGTGTGTGTGTGTGTGTGTGAAGGTTGAAGGTTGAATGGATTCATTTATCCAATGAAGTCTGTATGCTTTCTGTGGCATCATGACTAGTCTTTTTTGAAGCTATGCAAATACTGCTGAATCACAGTGAGTGTGTCTGGTGTTGTGGAGGGATTAGTCAGGTCAATGTTTAAATACTGTTTGGATGACAGAATTGTAGATTATGTTTTTAATTGACTGAACTGTGGTAAAATTGTTAACATATATAATTTATATATTAATACCACAGCACTGCTGGATTATTGATTCTAATTGGTTAGAAGGTGTTAATTAATTTCTATAACAGCAGCTCTGACAGTAGTTCCAGCTGCAAGGTTTATATTAATGCACTCATTTTAATGTTATAGTCTCTGTAGTAACAGCTTACACGGGAACTTGTATGGTGGACAAAGTGGACAAAGATTCTTCCTTCTGAAAAAGTACTCTGAAAATCTCTGAAAAGGTGGATAACACAGATTTATTTACAAATTTTATTTATTTACAAAAACCTTTTACTGAAGAATTAATGAAAGGTCTCTCCAAAAATGTGTTGACCCTCCTCCCAACAGCTGCGTTTCCATTACAAGTGAGTTTTGAGTAAACATGTTTTCGGTTCTTTTTGAAAGTTATCATTCATGCCAATCGCACATACACTACAGGTGCAGTAGATAGAGATGAGGTTGCAAAACGCTGGAGTAATCCTTTGCTGCTAATACACAACACTCAAGAGAGCATGTCAGTGAAGACGAGAGCACTATAGCTGTAAGATATAAAATAAGTATGTGTACCATGTCCCTCTAGAACTATGATAATGGAGATGCTCAGCTGGACTCCACTGAGTTCCTCAAGTTTATTCAGCACAACGAGACGGCCATCAACATCACCTCGTATGCAGATGAGGAGAATAACAGATTGCTGAGGTAACACACACACACACACACACACACACACACACACACACACATACACACACAAACAAACTCAAAAACATTCAAAACTGATGCATGCAGTTTTTTCAGTATTCCCTGCTGATTCTTGTCTTTTCATTTTGCCTATTCTCGTGCTGTCTCAGGAAATTACCATGGAACATCCAAGGCTTAGCACTTAATATACACGCTAGAACTTTTCTGCTCCAGTCTATTTGGTAGTGATATTATAAGTCTCTTACCCTCAAGTCCAATCAAATCCCCATCACTCTTATTTTTCATTGTCTTAAAGACATTTTGATAAAGGTAAATTGGTTTCAGATAGTGTAGTTGTTCATGCAGATGTATTTTTTATTAGGTAGTTTTTGGTCTAAACCTGTTTTTTTTTTTTTTTTTTTTACTTTTAAAATTAAGAAATTCATGAAGCAGGTTCATACCAAGAGTGTGCAAAACTTCACCATAAATACTGTTACAGATTTAAAATAATAACTAGATTTGTTTTGTTTAACACGTTTCTTGGTCAATACATAATTCCATGTGTGTTATTTCATAGCGTTAGTTAGGAACGAGACAGAATTTCGTTGTCTAGAATATTGCGATGTAAAATACTAGCAAGATTAATTTTGCTTCTCTGAGGTGTATATTTTGGTTTAACATTAATTATGAGCTCTACCTATTTTTACACCCTAGGCAACAGCACCAGAGGTAGTAGCATATAGAGCATTAAGTTTGTCAGTGGGAACCTAACTGTCTCAAAGCATGAACCATGCTTACTTAACAGTGCAAAAAGTTAAGCTAATCAGAAGGAAGCGTTATGGCACGTGTCAGACACAAGGCCTGCAGCCTTGTCTGGAGGTAGTAACGATTCAGAAGCATGTCATGTGTTGTGCTGGCAGTGGCGTAACCAGAAATTAATTTCAGAAGGATGAGGAAATATACAAAATAAAATCATGATTGTTTTTCTCATTTGTACAGTTAAATTGGTAATTTTGCACAGTCTACTGTCAAACAATCTTTCCATATTAATAACGCTGCCATGAAATACATTTATGACACTGAAAAAGATCAAAATAACTTGTTAATAATAGGAGAGAATGACACCTTATATTATAATTGCTGATCTTTTCTTACAGCAAAATGATTTTTCTTATAATAAAATGTATTGACATTGCAGTGGTTTGATTTGTTGTCATTACAGAATAAATGTATTAAAATTGAATGTTTTATTTGTCAATATCATCTCATGTCAATATTGTCTCATATCCTGGCTTTAGTGTATCGTTTCATGCCTAGTGTTAGTCTCTTCATTATTATTTTAAAATAGTAGAAAATGGTCATGATGAAGAAAAACCATTTATGAGCAGCAAACTTTTGATTGGTAGTGTAAGTTGAGTCCAAATCAATTCTTGAATGTGGTCCTCGGAAGCAGAAACACCAAAAAAAATCAGTAAATGTCCAAGTTAAAGTCTTTATCTCTTAAGCTAAAGTCACAGATAAGTGAGTCCAAGTCAGCACTTGAGTTAAAACTTCAAAAGTTCAAAACTCCATAAGGTCTTTTTTTTTTTTTTTTTTTATTTAAGACCCATTCGCTTCATTAGTATGTATAAGGCTTGTGTACAACAAGTATTACATATACTGGTGTTCAAAGCTCTGAATATAACATTTACATCTACACTTACATCAGGTCTTAACTTATATTTTTGTCATCTGAGTAAATGTGATTACAGTATATGCAATCAGTAATTTTCTCTAACCTTGCTTCTCTATTTACCAACTTCTTGTTAACTATGTTGACATACTTAAACAAGTAGTAGGGCTTTTGCTTCAACACAGTTTTTTAAAAAAAAAAATTATCTCAGCTTAATGAAAGCAACACACAAGCACATGCCTTCATGCTTACATGCTTTTTGAAAGTGGTGCACTGCAAAAGAATCCGTGTTGAGGCTCCTACTAGTGCTAGTGTTTTATTAGCTCTATTAACATTATCTCAGTTGGCTGTGCTGTCTTATTGCTTGTGAGATATCGTGAGATATTTCACTCTGATAATAGTTTATAAACCCTATGGCTCTTTTTACACAGATTTTCTTTCACCACACACAAGATTGACCTGTTGAAGTTTATTTTTTATCTTTATGATAGTACTATATTTTTATTATAGTTCAACAATGCACTTGTTGATTGAAATATAGCTTTCTGAATTAAGTTTAAATTAAGGTTTGCTTGTATATTTTATGTGTGTCTTTATTAGGAGTCTGTGTGTGGATGCTCTGATTGAGCTCTCAGATGAGAATGCTGACTGGAAACTGAGTTTTGATGAGTTTCTCAATTGCCTCAAGCCTGGCTTCAATCCTCCTGAGAAAAGTAAGCTTTTGCTTTGTGTTGTATGTTAATCCTAATTGTACATAGTATATCATGCAATTTCACCCTGTACTTATAGACATACTGTATATGTGATGAAGATGGACTGATCCTGTATCAGCCTTGAGAATGGTACTTGTTCAGGGCGTATACAGAAGGACCAATCTTTTATTTGACAATTCTTGTGTGCTTTAATTTAATATAAATTTGCACACTGTAAACCTAGAACTAAAGAATGTCAAAAAGCTAATTTATTTAAAACATTACTATTTTCTGGTCTTTCTGGCTCACATCTCGCTCACTCTGTTTTCTCCTGTGGAATGTAAACAGCTCTGCTGTGGCCTTAAACAAATGCAGCCTAGCCTGCTAACTGTGTGTGAGTGTGTGTGTGTGTGTGTGTACGCGCTCATCTGTACTGTCTTTGCTTCTCTCTACCTGCTTGTATTTAATCCATAGCTCAGCATCCAGTCAAAAATGAAGACGCACCTTAGAGCATGCTAATTTGTGTGTTACTCTGACAGATTTGGCAGCAGAAACCGGAGACACAGATTAAACTGAAATCTTTTTCTAAAATTAGAAAATATAAATCCTATTACAAATATGAGCCCAAAAAGAGAAAAACAACTCAATCTTAAACATAGATGATTTGTTACTTATACAGTGTGCCACTGGGGGTGTCTGTTATGCAGCTACATGCATTTACTAGCTACGTAAATCTTTTACATTTAAAGTATAAAATCAGTTCTCAAGTCTCTAAGTGAATGTGGGGCTACAGAGAAAACCCATCAAAAACTTTTATAACTGAGTGAAGCCACTGATGTGTTTGTTGTTATTTGTCTCTTGTGTCATATGCAGAGTGTGCACTGGAGGATGAGACGTATGAGGACGGAGCTGAGACGCAGGTGGAGTGTAACCGCTGTGTCTGTGCCTGTGGGAACTGGGTCTGCACTGCTGTGACCTGCGACGGTTAGTGAAAACTCTGATCTGATACCGTTTGCCTTCTATCTCTCTCCCCTTCATTATCGCACAACTCAGATGAGTGCCATGACAACAACCGGGACAGTCACCCCAGAGACTGTCAACACTCAAACACCCTCAAACTGTTTAAAACTCACCTGCGCTCCAACGATTAACTAGAAGCACTACTCTTTCATTCAAACCTCATAAAACTTACAGTTCTGGAGTTTGTCCTTTTGTCTAATTTGTACATTGATTGGAAAATGTTTGCTTAGCCTTTACTTCTAGTTTCTATGATGGCATTTTGAAAAATCAGTGATCGAGAAAGTAAATCACTTCCTTCATGTTTTATAATACTACTGTATTTTTTGTGCGCCTTCTCTACTAATGATGTGTTCTTGATGTCACAGTGAAGCAGGCAAAAATAAATCAGCTCCAAAGCACATGAAACCTAGGGGGAATTTCACCAAGTGTGATCACTACTGTCAGCAATAGGCTGTGTGAATCTACAGTTTGGGCTACAAAGAAATCATCCGCAGCCTCTATTACATTCCATTTTGTGTATTAGTTATTTATACTTACTTATGACTTTGTGCCAAGTATTGACCCTTATTTTTATTTTATTGTATTGTTTCCTTGAAAGAAAGGAAGTGCTTACTCTGCTAGCTAATTTATACCAGTTGGCCCTATATGTAGAATTGTATCTAGATTGTATCATGGATTGGTAGCCTGTATCATTTCTGTGTGTACCTTTATGCTAGAAAGATAACACTTGTCTGTGTTTGTAGGTTCAGAGAAGTTGCCTGCTTTGGAGGAAATGGATGGAAATGACAAAGAGATGACAGAGGAAGAGTGGATCCGCAGAGTCGCTGAGCTCAACAAACACCAGGTGCCAATAACCATAGCACATTACAATGATCTCTCATGACATGTCACTTAAATAATAATTTATTATATTATTACATTTTTTAATATTAATACATTTTTTTTTATGTTTAGACAACTCATGATCCATACTTATTCATTTTATTAATGCAATTAATTTGTCTCTTTAGGAAACTGTAGAGAAGATGAAAGTGAGCACCAAGGAGGTCTAAGAGAAGAGCGATGATGCAGAAGAGCAGATAAGAGGAGGATGGAAGTGGACGTGAATAGTCTGCCACTCTTACTCAGTCCACTGTAGTGATTTCATTTGTTTGTCCACCAGAAAGTGTGGTTTTATTTTATATTTTTTCATATCATTGTGTTAATTATTCTAAATATCAGTACGTACTGTTTTAATGTTAATCTTTTGAGGAGATCTCATAGAGACCTACTCTGTTTACTACGACTTTTTTTTTATTTTTTAGAAAATATATTTTATACCACCACTTTTAAAATGCTGTTGGAAGTTTCTTAGCAGTTGGGAAAGTTAGAGTGAATGTGTGGTTGTGCTCACAGTACTGATGAATGAGCTATATAATCACCTTAATGAATACTTGAAAAACAAAAGCAATCCAAAATCAGCATGAAACGCTACATCCCTGATAAACAGCGCCAAGGCACTTAAGCTCTTTATCAGATAATTTGTAAGATGCATTGTAATTTTTAATGTCTCACATTAATAAACCACCAAAGGACAGGCCAGGCTGTACCACACAGGTCAGATTAAATACTTTATAGTCAGCTTACATTAACACACCAATTAAAATGATCAAGGTGTTGTAGGAAATTCTTGAGTATTTCCACAACCACAGGACCAGCCTGAGAAGAACAGCTTTGTGAAACTGTAGATTGAAAGTAGATTAAAAAGATGAACAGGTAGAAACACATTTTTTATGAGTGGGTATTCCCTTCTCTGGCTGAAAAGAAATTGTATCTATATTACTGAATTCTAAATTATATGCTTAATTATAAATCGGTTAATCAGTTGACATCACTGTCTCCCTTTTGATGTCCCTTTTGATAAAATGATCCAATATGATCCATGCCAAATCGGATTATTGTCCCAATGATAATACATTTTTCTTCGTTAAATAACAGCACATTTTTACATCAGTGTATCCATTTATAGGTTTAGATTATGTGGATCATCTGCCATACAAGTCTCTGTGTAGGTTGTTGCTATAGTAATTCTAATACAAATGACATCTGTAAATAAAACAGCATGTACTGTATGTACACCAGATACAGGATCTACTGCTGAATAATGAATCTTGAGCATTTATTTGATTTTTGGAGGAATTTGATATATTGTATGGTAACTAAATGGTATTCAGGGAAATTTCTGGTCTCTAAGCCTTACTCACACACTTCCTGAAATGTACAACTCAGTACATTGTTGGGTATCTCAGTGTAATTTATTTACTTTGTATTCTTGTACACTTTGATACACTACTGTTGAATTGTTCATTTTCAACAACCAACACATCGGGCATAATGCCAATAAACCATGTACTGTATCAAAAATTATGAACCGGCTTGGTGTATTTTGTTTCTGTTTACATTATAAATAACATTTGTGAAACACATACATAGACAAAAACATAGAAATACCTTATAATACTATTTTTAAACAGGATGCACTTGTATCTGTCCAGGTTGTACGTGTCCTTACTGGCTGTTGCTTGGTGCAGTTTGTGATGTCCACTGATGGAAAATGACAAGCATTGCCCAAATATTATTTGGGTGGTGGATGAATCTCAGCATAGCAGTGACATAGACATGGTAGTGTGGGTGGTGCTGGTAGAAACACCTCAGTGTTACTGCACTGCAAAAAAATGACATCTTAGCAAGGCAAAATATCTTGAATATAGTCAAACATACCAAGTATAAGATTATTAAACCTATTTCAATTTCAAGCTTGAAATAATCATGCTCTATTGGCAGATAATTTTGCTCATTTTAAGCATTTATTTCTAGAAAGAAGCTACATTTTCTGCGAACAGAATAAGACTATTTCAAGCTTGAAATGAGTAAAAATGTCTTGGAATAGGTTAAATAATCTTCTATTTGGTTTATTGTAATCTTATAATAGGAAATACTAGATAAATTTGATTATATTTTCACTTTAAGATACCAAACATACCCAGTTAAAAACAGGGACTGGTGAAGAACAGAATACACACAAGAACAGAATCTACACAAATTGTGAACAGATGACCATAGTGGACAGATAAGGTAGGCATGTTTAGTAAAGTGGTCAATAAAAATGCACTGTGTTTAAGCTGACAGCAACACTGCACTGGCTGATACCCATATACCAGCACAACAGTACCACATGCCAGGGTCACTGCTGAGAACAGACCAGCATTCTGAGAGGTTTTCAGCAAACTGAAATAATATCTGGTCAGCAGTTGTCTTATAGTGGCCACTGAGTGTAATATTTTAATATTATACATATAATGCATTAGGAGGCATGGCGGCTTAGTGGCTAGCACTGTTTCCTCACAGTGGGGTTGGGGGCTTGAATCCTACCTTCACCCTGTGTGTGTGTGTGTGTGTGTGTGTGAAGTGACTTGTGGCCAAGTATGGTGACCCATACTCGGAATTTGTGCTCTGCATTTAACCCATCCAAGTGCACACACACAGTAGTGAACACACACACCGTGAACACACATCCGGAGCAGTGGGCAGCCTTTTTTGCTGCGGCGCCCAGGTGTGTGTAATCCTGCCTCCGCTCTGTGTGTGGAGCTTGCATGTTCTCCCTGTGCTTCAGGGGTTTCCTCTGGGTACTCTGGTTTCCTCCTCTAGTCCAAAGACATGCACTGTAGGCTGATTGGCATTTCCAAATTGTGTGTGAGTGTGTGTGCGCTTGTGCCCTGTGATGGGTGGACACTCCATCCAGCGTGTCCCTTGCCTTGTCTCCTGGGATAGGCTCCAGGTTACCCCATAACCCTGTGTAGGGGAAGCAGTACAGAAAATGGATGGATATTATGCATTAGCACGAGTCAACACTTTCTTATAGAATTTCACACGTGAATAATTTACACATGTGACTTTTAGGCACTTCACATGTTACATTTCATGCACTTATATCACGTGGGGACTTTTCACACATGAATCATTTACTTTCACATGTCAGATTTTCACATGTAGGGCACGTGGTAGTTTTCATTTTTGTCACGTGATTTATTAATTTTCATAAAATAATTGTTCACATGTAGGGGATGTGATTGTGCTTTTGTGCATGGGACTTTCTCGAAAGGATAATTTGTCATATTTAGGTGCATGTTGGGTTTTTTTTTCCACATGTGATTTTCTCACGTGATTCTTTCATGTTTATATATTAATTGTTCACATGTAGGGCATGTGATTTGATTTTTGCACATTATTTTTTATGTGATTAAAATGCCATTTTTTCACATTTAGGGCGTGTGATTTTGTTTTTGTGATGTTGTCACGTGATTCATTTCTTTTCCATGTTAATTTTTCACCTGTCGTCACGTATTAATCGTATGTGTTAAGGTCACGTGGGGCACTGTGAAACGCACCTTCACTTTTTTTTTTTTTTTAATTGCGTATTACTCAGGTGTATGTTATCTTTCAGTAATGGTGCTCACTTGGCTCGCGCTGATTCTGACCAAAGATCGTGCCCGACGTCACGCGCTGCATATAAAGCGCCTGAGTGTGCGCTCGTGCCTCAGTTCCAGACTGTAACAGAGCTGCACATCTGGCCAGATTTCTCCTGACTTTCCCGAGCAGAAGCTCGCGCGTATCAACAAACCGCTGCACCTGCCCAGCTGTGGTGTTACGATGTAGCCGCTGTATGATACACTAACAGCTGTCCTTTTTACTGCACGCGGAACCATGGAGTCTTTCCCCAGCGTCAGTGAGGGAAGCCCGGTTTTAAACCTGTCGCGTCTGCAGCTGGCCGACTTGAACCTGGAGCACATCACGGAGCCTCAGCGCAAACAGATCCAGCAGCTTCACCTTACACACAACAGCCTCACGTTTTTCCCCACGACACTATGCATGTTTTCCAGCCTGGAATACCTGGACATGAGCAACAACGCGCTCAGTGTTTTCCCCGAGGACATTCTGCAACTCACTAAACTAAAGACGCTGGTCGCCAAAAACAACCAGCTGGACGAAGCGTCGTTTCCGAAGCAGTTCGGTTCGATGCCCATCGAGACGCTGAACTTAAGCGGGAACCGATTTAGAGAAATACCGAAGCAGCTCCTGGAACTGAGCCGACTGCAGTCCCTGTCCATGGGAGGAAACAGATTAAAAAGCATCCCAGCAGAAATAGGCAACCTCACCAGGCAGGTCACTTTTATCACACTTCTGCACCCAGCTTGTGGAAAAGACCACAAGAGCAGACAAAATTATCTATAGGACAGGGTTTGATTTGTTCTTTGGTGCATTTGAATACCCATGAACACATTACTGGATTGACTTTATAGCTCTATAGTTCCTAAAACGCAACATTCATTAAATCTTTTATCTCTTTGCATAGATAGTAGCCTAAACATCACAGAGATATGAGGCGACATGCCGGGATCTAACTGGGGACCCTGGGGCTGAGGCAGAAACCCTATACGGCCATGCCGCCTCACATCTCACATCTCCATATCTCCTCAGTTAAATCCTGCGCTCGGGTTACTGTCTACATGGAGTTTGTGTCCATGTTCTCGCGGTGTCCGCATGGCTTTCCTCCAGATTCTCTGGCTTTACTCCCACCATCCAAAAAACATGTTGATCTGGCTACTCTAAACTGCCCCTACGTGTGAATGTGTGTGTGTGTGCGTGTCTGTGTGTGGACACAGCTGCAGTGGACTGGTGTCCCACTCAGGGTGTGTTCCAAACTCACGCCCTGTGTTCCTGGGATAGGCTCCAGATCCACCATGACCTTGACCAGGATAAAATGAAAGTCTTCAGGGCAGAGCTTTGTGCTTTGTTTCTCAGGAACATGACAAGCTGCTTTTTGTCATTAACTTAAAGAGAGAGAGAGAGAGAAAAAAAGGAACGATTGTTTATAGCCGTTATAAGTGAAACCAGGAAATAACTTATCTCGCAGAAGTTCCACAACATTAATGTGACTATGGAAGGATAACATATATGACTTGATATTCTTTTATATTTGTCAGTGTTGGCAAATTGCTGTGGTAAAAGAGGAATAAAACACTTCATGGTGTGCTGTTATAGGAAAGTAATCAATCTCGGTGTGAAATGCTGTCATCACACTACCCTGTTGTTGATTATTTTCCTTTAATAGCATGTCCTGAAGTGTTTATTCCTTACTTACTCTGCAGAAACGCTACAATATGACAGCCTATACTGAGTGAGGAAGTCCTAGATGTAATAGATAACTGATTTTGTGTTATGTATCCTTTGATCATTATGAGAAAAGCCACAAATTTATGCACCTTATATTTTTGTCATATTTGCAGTCACAATATATAGCAGTATGTTGCTGCGTTTTCAAAATCAGCAATCCAGCATTCGTAACAGATCAAACAAACGCACTGAAAGGGCAGAGGAAACACTGGAGCTCTGAAGTTCACTGCAGCCTGTAAGTTATTCGTGAAACTCAGGATTTCAACACACTTTTGTTGAAATTTAACCTGTTTGTTTTTAGGTGCTCTTTAGTCTGTACTCCCCCCATTTTCTCCTCATGTTGGTCATCTGCCAATTCCCACACACCAGCCAGCTTTCGCCTATCACACAATAGCTAGCAGATGGGGAGGGTGAAGGCGTTTACCTCCCCCTGTTCTTCCTCTGAGACATGTGAAGCCAGCCAATCACATCTTTTCCAACTGCTGCTCATGCTGTCACAGGGCAGCGTAACACGCGCAAGCAAAATGCACCCTCTTGTGCATACATGAGCTCACAGACATCTGGCTAGTGACTGGCTAGTGTTGCTGTGATTGACATGGGAGAAAGAGTATGCAGTCCCTCCCTGACCAATTTTGCTCCCTAGTCTCCTTTCCAAAGATATCTGTGACATCCTCAGGATGTAAAACTTGCAATCCTCTGCTCTTCTCTTGTGCCACATGGGCTGCAATTTATCAAAAATTTTCTGTCATTCTAATTTATTAACCTTCTGAAATGAAATATAACTGTAATATAATCGAAGTCTAAAGTTTGTGCTTGGTTCAGTGGAAAATGTGAAAAAAACATAAAGCAGTGCTATGTGCAGAACTGTACAGTATGTAATGTGTTTGATATTTTCTATCTGGTTGGACGTCTGACGACTGTACTCCTGTTCTTCATGCTTTGCTGCTGAAATATTTGAAGCCTGGAGATGTTGTATCTGGGAGGGAATCTGATCTCTTTCATTCCTCCTGAGTTGGCTAACCTGCGCTGCCTCAGGTACCTGGTGCTATGTGACAACTGTATCCAGAGCATTCCACCTGAGCTACACAGGTAACGGCTGACATTTACTGTATATATTATCTATATGCACATGCATATCTTATCTATTCACTTGAATGTGATGTGAAGCAGTAGGAACAGTTTTTTTGCATTCTACAATTAAGCTCCTAATATATTTGATTGATATTTGAACTTAATTTGCATAATTATGTTAATAATTAGTATTAATTTTTTTTTTTTTTAATTTTAATTTGACCTCACACACCAAGTAGATCTGGAGAAAGCTGAAAACAGACCAAAAATTGTAAATAACCTACCAACAACTGTGTTACCTTTTGTGTTTTTTTTTATATAACTATACAAAGGATTTCTATACAAAATGTTGCAGTCTTAAACTTTCTCAAACTCGCATTAACTTTTTTAAATATACAGTTTATAAGAACATCTGGTTATAAATTTGTTTAAATGGTTCAACAAGAAGCATTCACATTTATACAAACCTACTTTGTTGGGAAAAAAAAGGAAAAACATGATGGAATTCTAATTTTGTGTAATTTACCTCAAGTATTACATCTCTGTAATGGTTTTACATATCATCTGGCAACATTTCCATGTTTCATTGCCTGAACCAAAGTTCAGTGGTAGAGAACAAACATTTCTTAACTATGGCATATACTGTATGTAATAATGTAATGAGTAAAAAATCTAGATATTTAGACATCTGTACAAATTGTTATAGCTGTGTATATGTATTACATTTTCCTAATTCCTGGTTTCCTAATTCCTGCTTTCTTCGTCCTGTTCAGTATAGCTATATGAGAAAGTGATATAAAATATAATACACTTTCTTTTCAGAAATCACCTGGAATCATAAAATTTAATTCTGACTCTTAAGTCTTAATATTATACATAAAGCAAATTTAGACACAATTCTTAGCTTTAACTTTTGTGATACCTGTTCAAATGTTATTTAATTTCCCTCTGTCACGCAGACTGCACTCCTTGCTGTCTCTCAGTCTCCATAATAACCTCCTGACATTTCTACCACGTGAGATCCTCAGCCTCGTGCACCTACAGGAGCTCAGTCTCCGCGGTAACCCTCTGGTAGTGCGCTTCATCAAGGACATGACCAATGAGCCCCCGTCCTTGCTTGAGTTGGCGGGACGGACCATTAAATCCCGGAACCTTCCGTACCTCGTGAGCGACCTCCCAGCCAACCTGTGCCGCTACCTGGACTCGGCCAGCAAGTGTCCCAACCCCAAATGTGCAGGTAAGAGACGGAGTCAAGGGCTGATGTGCTTTTTAAACAGCATTGAAAATCTGAAGAGGCAGTTGGTACACTTAAGAATATGACCCTGAACCTGAAAACATAAACAAAACAACAAAGCAGACAAAATAACAATATATGCTGAGTGCAGACTAAACAATTTTACTCCTTATTATTCTGACTTGAACAAGTTTTTTTTGAATCTGCAACAACCACTACAACCATCTTAATCCACTATAATTAGCATTCTTTGTTTTTTTTTTACTGTGCAGGAAACCTTAAAGGTTCTATGTAGAACCTGTAAGAGAGGGTATCCCTTTCAGAAAAGGTTCCAAGTAGAAAAAAGAAGCTTGAAGGTTTAACCAGCCAAAGAACCCTTCAGGAACCCATCTAGTATAAATGCCTTATACTAGGTATAAGGCATTTAGTGACACAATTTACCCAGGCAAAAAACACAGATGCCCAATATACTGTATTTTCAAGTGTTTTTGAGCACGTACAGAAAACAGCCAAAGAGCGCTCATGAATAAACACACAGGGAACAAGGTGAGAACAACAGCAATAATGGTGAAGACCATTCTGCATTTTGCGTAGACAATAGAAATGAAGTTTCTATATAAAAAATGACAACAGCAAGTTGTTCACGTGATTAAAAGTCATGTGATTAACTGTTCTCGTGTTTATTTTTCTTTGTAATACAAGATTTGTGGTTTAGCTGCCCAATTCTGGGCTGACAAGACTACAGATTGCAGATTTGTGTAGCGAGAGCAATACAGCAATTCAAGGATTTTGTAAGTTGTGTAGTGTCCACATTATCAGCCATAGAGTACTTTGTGGAAACTGAACCGAACCTTTCCTAGCCACTAGACGGATGAGCAGAGATAATGTCTGAGCTGGAAAAATGTAAACAGACGCCTGAATCTTTGAAACTGCATTGTTATTATAAATCTAGAAAGAATTTAAAACTGATTGTATCATTTTGCCAATTGTAATTCACTATAAGACATTAAAATGGTTGAGGTGCTAACCATAACTGTTAGCTAATTCACTTAACTAGCTTAATGTAGTTGTGGGCTGAATTCCAAATCCCTCATTACTAGCTGTATAACTGTTCTACAGTGGTACTGTGACTATGGACAGTGAATTCTTAGAGATAGTTTTGAATCTGAAATCTATTAGAATACTGGTCTTCAATATCTTCCATTCACTGCTAGCCATGTTAGAGTTGACAGCAGGTGGACAGGAAGCATTAAGAACATTAAGAATGTCACCTCAGTCCATTCCCTTGTGCATCTTCTCCTTCTGCAGGTGTATACTTTGACTCACGAGTGCGCCACATCAAGTTTGTCGACTTCTGTGGAAAGTTCCGCCTACCCCTCATGCAATACCTCTGCTCCCCTGAATGTAGCTCTCCCTGCAGCTCCAACCCACAGAGTGATGCCGAATCAGAGGATGAGAGTAGTGTGCCGGCAGACAGACTGCAGAAGGTGCTGCTGGGATAGCACAGTCCTCTTCTACAATTCTTAAAATATATTTTTTGTAAGGGGAAAAAAAATAGTCGTGGATGAATGATCAACACTGTGAGCATGTCCATGGTCGCCCATTATTGGGCTAAAGCCCATTAAATGATGTGCTCTACTATTGGTCAGTTCAAGTCTGCTTGATTTGATCCCTAAAATATGTGTATTTCTTCTTGGTCTGTATTACATTTGATGGCTTGTTTATGACCAAAAGTCATCTTGTCTACGTCTTTAATTTCAACATCCCATTAATGGTGGCAAAGACATCTTTTCACATCTTATAAATGTTTTTGTGCTCACTGGGTTACACTGTTGGTGCTCTTGGAAATCCAAACAGCATTTGTCAAATACAAGTGCATGTCACTCTCTCCTGGAAGGACACGGGTCAACTTTCTGAGGCAGTAACTCCAGATAAGGGACATCGGCAAACTGCACTGGATAAACACAAGTCATTGATAAACTATATGGCCAAAAGTTTGCTGACACCTGACCATCACACCCATATGTTCCCATTCCAAAACCACAGGCTTTTACACAGAGTTGGTCCCCTTTTGCTGTTATAACAGCACTAGATATTGGAACATGGCTATGGGGATTTGTGCTCATTTAGTCACAACAGAATTAGTCAGGTCAGGCACTAATGTTAAGCAAGGAGGCCTGGTGTGCAGTTGGTGTTCCAGTTCATCCCAAAGGTGTTCAGTGGGGTTGAGGTCAGGGCTCTGTGCAGGACACTCGAGTTCTTCCACACCAACCTTGGAACACCATGTCTTCATGGAGCTCGCTTTGTGCACAGGGGCATTGTCATGCTGGAACAGGTTTGGGCCTCTTAGCTCCAGTGAAGAGAAATTGTAATGCTACAGCATACAAAGACATTCTAGACAATTGTGTACTTTCAACTTTGTGGCAACAGTTTGGGGAAAAAAACCACATATGGGTGTGATGGTCAGGTGTCCGCAAACTTTTGGCTTTATAGTGTAATTTATCTGTAATTGAAGCATTATTAGCTTAGCATATATACAGTATATAAGTAGATCAATGAAATGTAAATGTCCAGTTGTTGTTTATGAAGGTATAAGGGTGAGAAAGACTTCAGTGAAAGAAAGATATGTTAAATGTTTTAGAGTGTAAGGATTTGATGACTGAGGTCTAGATTAGGTTAAAGTTCTTTTTTTCATTACTAGTACTGTAGTAACTTTTCCCACCTTGTGGGCTTTTTGTTTATCCTGAATGCTTAATTCTTGAACCTGATTGGTCAAAAGGTGTTGATTAAGTTTCTGTAACAGCAGCTCTGACAATAGTGTTGGCTGCTACGTTTATATTAATGTGCTCCTTCTAAAATAGTATTTTTGTTTCTGTAGTAATAATTGCATGGATGTGGCCCATAAATGGATAAAAAAAAAAAAACAAGTAATCATTGATATGGTGAAGTTTTCTATGAGATGATGTTGATTTAGCATATTGGGAAGGAGTCTCCAGTGTCAGTAGGTTTTCTGACATGGGAAAGTCCAGAAGATGGAGGATTTTGCAGTTTCTTGGTAGAATGACAAGCTGAACATTTGTCTTATTAATTTCAACAAAGAGAAAAAGAGAGGCTGGTGAGGGAATGACTGTTTGTAGCTGCTATAACGTAAGTCATAACTTTTTTCATAGATGTTCCACAACATGAAATGTAACTATAAGTGGATAAAAATACAATGTGTTATCCTTTAGTGAATAAATAATTGTAATATTTGGAAAATTTGGAAACTTTGGGAAGTGCTGTTGTCGGAAAATAGTCAACTCTGCTGTGCTAATTGTAACTGCTTTGCAGTGAACCACATCACACCACCTATTTGTTGATTTTTTTTCCCCCTATAACAGCAGACGCTGTCAAGTTTTGTTCCTACTTTAATGCATTACAAAGTATTTTCCTGGTTTTCGTAGATGCAATAATAGCCAGTGCTTCTCCAGAGAAACGGAGAGACAGCGACTGTGGGATGGAGTGACTTCATGGTTGAACAGTGTAACAGATGTGCAGTTTCACATAATAGTTATCAGGAGTAAATCCCATTTTGTACATGAACAATGTAGTGAACTCTTATGTGTATATATGCATTGTGTAAGATGAAGACTGCTGTTTGAAGAATATAACTGATACACTAAGGTCCAGAAGTCTGTGTGCTTTTTTTTCATTTACACAGTTACTGCCAACAAAAGTCTATACAAGGTTCATAGACCTCGTTGGTTCACCAGATAAACTGTCTACCATTGGTATCTCTGTTGATGAAAATAAACTATCCACAGCTAAACGCTCCAACCAGGGAGCACTGGTGATGATGTATTACAATTACAATCCCAGTAACTTATGCTAACACTGATCAGATGTGTGTTTTAGCAACATTGCTGTTATCGTCCAGACATGCATATTATTACAGACCTAAAACTGGCAGGCAAGATGAAGAAATACCTGTGAAATACCTTTACATATAGTAATGTGAGCTTGTTCTGTACTGTAGAACTTGTTACTAAATATTCCAGTGGAGAAATTTGTGGAGAAAGAGAGAGAGAGAGAATTACACAGAAAGTGGACTCTATGGAGAACCAAGAGTCATGCAGGATCCTCTGCATTTAAGCTTTTGATAACATATCAGAACTGAACTCACCTTAGTCTAGTGACCGGCTTTATCTCTTAGCCTGAATACAATGGTCTGATAAAATGATAACTGTAATAACACTCTGGTAATAAAGCAGAGATCCTCAACTCACTGACCTCCTTTCACAGTTATTAATGTGTGTGTGGTGTATGTTGGATAAAATCATCAGATCATGACGTCACATCATCTCTTGTCATCGCTGTGTGTGTGTGTGTGTGTGTGTGTGTGTGTGTGTGGGCATTAAAATATATCTATGCAGCGTATCACATTTCTCCTGCACCTTCTGATATACTGAGGTTTTCCGTGGTGTGTGAAGATGGGAGAATTTGTATGCTCATATATTAAAAAAAGAATAGTAATTGGATGAGAGTGAATGATATACAAAAAATATATTTACCTCACAGTCTAAAATTTATTTACAGGACATTCAGCCCTCACAATTTGAACATTTAATTGAATATATATTTAGAAAAAAAAGACTATTTAACATAGGTCAGTGTTGATTATTTTGAATGTAATGCTGGAATATAAATATATTTAATTTAAATTTAATATAAATTGTCAGAATATGTAAATTTTTTATGGACTATGTGGCTAAAGAGTGGTTTAGTTTAGTCCTTTCAGTTCTGTTGTAAGAGTGCCACCTTGAGGTACAACACACACACACACACACACACACACACACACAAAGTTCTAGGAACCCTCAGAAGGAGTCTTACAACATGACAAAGCCCTAGAAGATGCTTCAGGAGCATTTTTTTGTTTTCTGAGTGAAGGATGTAAAGAGGTAGAGAGAGAGAGCGTGGTAGAGAGAGAGAGAGAGAGAGAGAGAGAATGTTCCTAGAACCAAAAACGAACGTTTCCAGAACATTCTGGGAACCAGTAACTGTTAGCTTGGTGTAGCTTACAACTAAAGAAATAAATGTCTCAGTTTTTCAGCAATATATTTGTGGTAAATGAAGAAATCTACGGTGGCCCTAAAGTGCAAAAAACTTAACAAACCAAAAACGCAACAGCAAAATCAAAAACACAGCATGTAGTACTGTTGGTTTAACTGCTATATCCGCTCGGGGCGCTAGGGGGCAGTGTGTGCACTCGGTGTGTATATGACCGTTTGTGAATCTGCGAAGAATAAGAACATCTTGTCCTGTTTCCTGTTACTGACGCTTTAGCGGCAGCTAGAGTGAGTTATTTATTTATTATTTTAAAAAACTTTTTTTCAGATTTACTCCTCCATATGACATTTAAGTCTCCTTTAACTCATATAACTAAATAGCTCATAAAAATAGTTGCGTTAGCTGTAAAAGTGGGCGTTGAATTCGTGAGCCGAAGTACAAATGACTCTCTACTCACTATATAAGTGCACTATATGTGGTACGAAGTAATGGCTTCTGCACTCTAACTAGTGCACTATACGTTCAGTGCGGGGCCGTTTGGAATACAGCCGTGTAGGTGCCTTTGTATGACTGCAGATGTTATCCTGACCTGAGATAAGGCAGTCTGTTTAAATGTCTTGTTTTTATGACCAGTAGGTGTAGGTGGCGTTCAGAAGGTCCACAAAGGACAAAGAAGCACTATGTCAGTTTACTTGCTAACCAATCATTTTATTTTTAGCAGTGTAGACTTCTTTTAGAAACATATATTGTCCATGTCTTGTTTTTTCTTATATTTTGCAAGACTGTCTCCTGCCTCCTGCCTTAAGATGTTAAGTCAAGTCAAGTCATGTGGAGTTTATTGTCATTTCAACCATACACAGCCAGTTAGTACATAGTGAAATGAAACAATGTGTATATTTTACTGAAGAAAACTTTCTGGACTAAGAGTTTCGTGATCCTACTCATTAATATGCTCTGCTACTACTACACTCGTATTGATACAGACTATATTCTGTATCTAGAAATTTTTGTTCTATTGTTTTTAGGTACTTTTTTGCTTTCTTGTTTAGGCTTTTTTTCATGTACAATGGACGGTGATCAGGGTGGTGCTGAAGATGAACCTCCATCACTGCTGTGGGGACTGGACCCTGTGTTTTCTGCCTACGCCAGGCTTTATGTTAAAGACATCCTACAAATGAGAGAATCTCGACAAGTTCCAGGTTTTCCACATGGCAATGTTCTAGGTTTAAAGCATGAACCCTTGAAGAAGTGGAAACTGAAACTTGTAAACAACAACAGTTCTACAAGACAATTGTTTTACACAGTTGTACACTCCTGGGCAAAAAAAAAGGAAAAAAAAAAGGGCCAAACTCAAATTGGCAAAAGATTAAGCTATTAATGGTCTTAACAACAAATCATTGAAATTAGCAAGAATTAAACAAATAGATAAAGGAACATAGTATAGGAGCTTTCCCTTTGATTTCTTTAAATGTTTAAGCTTGTGGCCCTTGATGGGCTGCATCAAGTGTGGCAGATAACCAGATAATGATCTTTAAAAAAAAAAAACAAACATCCCAGAAGATATTTTTGGAAAATGTTGTACACCCAGGCATGTTTTAGTTTGAATTTGACATCAAACATTTTATTATTATCATGATTTTACCTTTGCGTACAAGAAGACTATATACGTGAATTTCCCTGTTTCTAGCTTTTCCCCAAACAAACATTTCACTGCAGCAAAAGTAAACTAGCAAATGGTGGCACAGGAGCTCATTCAGGAGCGCATTTGTTTCATTCTTGCTCATTTTCTGACCAATGATTTGTTGTTAAGACCATTAAAAGATTAATATTTGCCATTTTGGGCTTGGCCCATTTTTTAATTTTTTTTTGCCCCAGAGTGTATATGTAAAAATAATTTAACTTGACTCTACATATTGTTTCACTACCCACAGGAATTTACTTCTATAAAAGTCACCCGCTGTTCCAGGTGGATGTACTGGGCACTGTGGTGTACAGACGGGAGAGAGATGACTTTTACTGCTATGGAGGTAAACCTGATTCATGTGTCTTATATATGTTCCTTGTTGTTTAAATAAATCAAAATACATTTCAGTACTTCAGTTTCTTTGTGGTCCGTAGGTTATCTTAGCTTCATAGAGAAGCTTTATGTTGATTAACGTTTGCTCTATATGTGTAGTGGATGACAGTACCGGAGTCATCAACTGCCTGTGCTGGAAAGATGAGAAATGGCGAGATCATGGAGGCTTGGCAAAGGGTAAAGCTTTCATATCCGGCTAGATTTCAGTCACTGTTAACCACATTTACTTTTTTTTGCCTGATCTGATGCTATAATTGTTATTTTAGATGCAGCTAGAGGTCCTGCTGGAGGTGGCTTTAATGTAGAGGAGCAGTTGAGGAAGCTCCGGGAGGCACAGAGGAGCAGCTCAGTGCTGGAGATTGGAGATCTGCTCCAAGTACGCGGTTCCCTTAAAACCTCACGTGAACAGAGAGAGATCATGGCCTCCTCATTTTGTAAGCAACCTTCAGAGAAACACTTGAGTCATTTTAAGTGTAGGCTTGCACTAGAATCCTTACACAGGCATTACAAATTCTCTATTAAAACAGTCTTAAGGACAAACGTAAGATTCTCTTAAAATTTGTTTCCAGACCCACAATATCAAAACATAAAGACTGTTAAATGGTTGACCGAGCATCATACTGAATACTCTCTAATGTCTAATTTCTTAACTTTACAACGCTTTTGGGAAACTGGCCCAAGTGGAGTCAATGCCCTCAACTCGCTTCAGATTAATTTTGGCATTCCAGTGGAGTGCACCACACATCTGGCATAAACTTGAGAGAAATGTAAAAAAATATTTAATTATCAGCCTTATTTGTGTGTAATGTTTAATGTTGTTGTATGTTTGACCTTGCATTGTTTTAAGAGATTTTCCTTTTGCATTAGTTAATCACTTAGTGGCTGTCCTCTGAGAATGTAGCACGTAGTTACTGAAATGTTTAGCTCATGACATGACAGTCTATAGAGTTGTGCAAAAAAAAAGAAAAAAAAAAAAACATCCATTGAGCAGAAGTTCTGTGGGCAGAAACACCTTAATTCTGACAGGGTAAATCAAATAACCACTCTTCACAACCGTGGTGAGCAGAAAGGCATCTCAGAACGCACAAAACATTGATGCTCGAGGCGAATGGGCTACAACATCAGAACACCACACCTGCTTCTATTCCTGTCAGCCAAGAACAGGAATCTAAAGCTACAGTGGGCACAGACTCACCTGGAGAGTTAAAGACGGGAAAAAATGTTTTTCAGAGAGCTATATGTACTGCAATGGAGATTTGAGCTAAGTTATGTAAGTTTCTTGGTTTTTTTTGTGTATGTGTACAGATAAAGTGAATGATCCTGTGATGAGTGTGCAGATCTCCCGCATGTTGGAGATGCCTCAGCTCTACAGAGACTGCTATGACAAACCATTCTTTATCCCATCCAGTGAGCTTAGTGCAAGCTCCACTGAGTGAGTTAGTTAGAGTCATTGTAAAGTATATTGGCACCTTGGACACTTTCCAGAAAACATGTGAAAAGTGCCAAACATTCATGCTTGCATATTTTATTGGGATCATTATTAATCTTGAGCTGAGTTTTGTCAAGCTTAGTCTTATATTTTTATTTGATTTAAGTTGCACATTTTAGCCTGTAACAAAAGTAACAGAATGTCTTTTGTCTCTTTCCCCTTTATTTCCTAACATTTTTGTTGTAGTTACATTTGTTCCTAATAGTGATATATATATAAGCGCTAAATCAACGGGGAACAAATGCCAGTGTTTCCACCCAATTAGATCAATTTGTATACTCATTTGTTGAAGATCTGTGCTTGCACTGGATTTAAATAGACAGTGAAGTTGAACTATTAACTATCTAAGAATCAACCGATATGATCCAGTGATAGGTAGGCTGTTCTTTATGAAGTAATCATGTTTGTGAAAGGAGATTAAAATGTATTTGAGGTTAGTTATTTTCACTCATTTGTTTTGTTTTCAGTAATGGAAGACCCTCAAGTTTCCAGTCTGTACTGAGTCAGTCAGTTCACATCTTGAAGGAGTTCCTAAAAGAGAAGGAGGTGACCAGGTTTCGACCTTATGATGTCGAGTATCTTTTACACCCATTGATCCAACAGCCTGGTTCAAACACGTCAGCGGAACAGGTAACGCACCTGACCTAGTGATCATCCAGTTTACTCATGACGCATGACATAAAATACATTACAGTGCTTTAAAAAATCTATCGGTATCACGCAAAAATAACTTATTTTTTGTAGTACTACTTATTTGACTGGCAAACTGTAATTAGTATTCCAGAAATATTTTGTTGGCTGTAATTATATACAAGGACATCTGTTTTTATGGATTACATTGTTTTAGGATTCAACAGGGCATAATAATGAGAAAAGATGCAGCCTCTTTGGTAATTATAAAAGTGAAAATTATGAGTGGAAGAATGTCAGAAGGAGACAATTCAACAGTGAGGATGCAGTGCATATAAATTTTTGTTAACACTGACAAGTGGACAGTGGACAAAAAAAAACTCTATACCAAATTTAGTAGACATATGTTATATGCCTGCTCGGAAACGTCAAACATCGCACCCTAACTATAGGCACAAAAGAAGTCTGACTGCACAGTGACTAGTGAGAACCAGCAACCAATCAGGAGAGAGAGAGAAACAAAGTGAACAGGGGTTGAGAATGACAGATTACGCTATTATACTATAATTATACTGTATATTATTCATTCTCTAATTTGGTGGCAAGTCAATTTATTCTTGTTGTGTAATTTGTGTCATTGCCCAGTTGCAAATTTGTTTAGCTAGTACATTTATGACAGCTGATAAGTGATTAACAGGCTGCGTTTGTGTGTCTCTCTGTGTGTTTGTCTTTTATATCAAGCCATAGTGAGGCCTAGGGGTGTTTGCTTGCCTAAGTGTGTTGCTCATTTATTGGTCTGAATTTTAACTAGTGTGTAAACACTGTAAGTCTTGTGCCTAATGTGTGGCAAACTGGAAATAAAATACACAGATTAAATAATAAAATACACAGAGAACACAGACATACTAGTTTTTTTTCCAACATGCATACCAAATTGCATACTAGCTTACTAAATAGTTTATCAGTACACTAGTGGTGTCATTACTATTAAGGCATACTACTTTGAGTGCAGTATGCGGTTTGAGATTCTGGTCATCTGCAAGTAGCTTGCCATAGCATTTTTCTACCAGAGAGGGCAAACGTCCAAAATCTTCTAAGATTTAATAGCAAGCTTTAACAGATTAAAAGTAATATGTTCTGTGCATTTGTATTAGAGCACAATCAAATATGCAAGATTTAAATATCCTTCCACTTTTGTAATTATTTGCAGAGATCCTGCTCTTTGTTCATTGATTCACATGTGTAATGAATTATCTCAGTCCTGGGTTCTGTGTGTTTGGTGTGTGTGTCTTTAGGAGCCTGGTTCTGTTCGGTCGATGATCCCTGCACAGATCAGGAACCTCCTCAAAGAGACCCTGAAAATTCTGCAAGTGGAGGGAGAGATATTCCGCAAAGTCCTGTCTCAGGATGAGGTGTACAATGTAGGCAAGGCCATTTTCAGCCTCAACACACACACACACACGTACAGAAAATGTTGTTTAATAACCACTACAGCCAGTAGGTACTTGTGAGTGCTGTATTTTTATTACAGAAAATGACTTTTAATACTTCTCTATTTCTGTGGTTTCAGTTCACTAGGTAATTTGTAGCACTCGTATTATTTATATAACAGCAAGTTTCCTTTAACAGCACTCACTGATAAAGCATTATCTGAATTCAGTCCAATGTCTGGATGTCCAATGTTACTTCTTTTCCATATAATGTTCTATATAGAACAGTCTGTATAATCTATAGTGAATGAGTGTGGGAGTGAACCCGAGCAAGAATAAACAACATGTAGTATACGTATTAGAGAAAGCTATTAATTTTGTAATGTATTATCTATTGGAGTAATTGTAATAAAAAACTGACTGAGTGCGATTCCTGTGTGCGTCTCCTGCAGGTAACTGAACATGACAAAGATCTGCTTGCGGCGATTTGTGACATCTTGAGAGAGGATTGCAAAAGAGAGAAATGTAAGTTCCTATTCTGCCTCTGGATATCTTTTATTCCCTGCTATCTTTTAGCAGAAAAAGCATGTCTTGTGGCAGCCATTTTCACCAGTTATACAGTAGTGAATTACAGTTGCAGCAAAGAGCCTTATGGTGCATCGTAGCTGGTGCGTAAAGTGATATGCAGTCAAGTAGCTAGTGTTCCTCTCTTTCAGTGTTTCATACTTACAGGATAAAAGATTGCTGGACAAAGCTGAGTTACTGTTACCACCCTGAAGTTGATTATTTTCCAATAACTACACATGCTATTCCTAAGTGTATTCCTCTTAATCTACAGCAATTTGTCAACTATTAACATTTTTATTTACGTCATGCATTTTTTACTGTTGGGGAACGTCCAAAAAACAAACTAGTTCCTGTTTTCACTTACACCGACTGAGCGTTTTATTAGGAACACTATACTAATACTGGGTAGGGCCTTCCTTTGCTCTCAAAACAGCCTCAATACTTCATGGAATGGATTCCACAAGATGTTGGAAACATTCCTTTGAGATTCTGGTCCATGTTGACATGATTGCATCACACACCAATTTCTCTTTTTTTCTTTCTCTAGAAGTTAATAAAACAAACAAACAACAACAACAAAAAAATGCAAGTTTGTCATGTTATCAAAAGGCACAAGACCTCTGTCTTGGAGATTGGGGCTTCTTGTGAAACAAATTAAATGGTACAATGGATGTTTATAATAATCTGACAGTCCAATACAGACACTTTGCATGTTCTATTTACTTACGCATTTTGAAAAAGCTCTTAAATTAAGACCTATGCTCCAGTGAATGAATTGTGACTATGAGACTTGCATGAATTGAAAATGAATCGAAAACTACCCGATAAATAAACATTACAGCTCCATTTCAGGAAGGATTATTGTTTGTTGGTTGTTTTATGCCAGATGTGTTGAGGGGTTTTACTCGACACTTAGTGGCAAATCATATTACTTCTGGGTTCTGCATGCCACATTAGGGAAAACATAACAAACATATAGAAATCTATAGAATAGTATAAACATATAGCAAAAAATGAATGAAACACAATCTTAAGAAGTTCAGAATTGATGGCCACATGTGCAGTAGTATTGCAACCAGTTTTAATAATATAAATGATGATGTCAAGCTGATGTCCCAGTCCCTGAGTCACATTTTAAGTCAGATAACATGTCAATTCTTGCTTATGCTGTCTGGTTTCAGATGCTGAAAAGGGTTGCCATGTGCTGCACATCTTGTCCAGCGTGAGGCAGCGTTACAGCCGTAATCTGAGCAGAGAAGCACTGGATGTGGCGCTGAAGTTCTTAGAGTGTAACAGTGACATCATCAGTACAACAGATGCCCATTACACTGTTTTATAATCATGGGGTTTAAAATGTTCTGGGAAACTTACACACCCCAAATCTTTATTATGTCTAAGCAAAGAACATTCAAGGCTAGAGTTTCTTAAAGTGCCTGACTGAGTCCTCATGGGGCTGTGCAGAAATTGCTGTCAATATGCCTTTGCCAAATATCTCAAAACTATTTTTGATATGCTGTTGACAAATTTCATAATTATCATTTGCTTGCAAATTGATTTTGGTATTAATCTGTCCAAAATAGGCCTGTTTTACAGACAACTTTTACAGATAGCAATCAATTTACATGCTGTTTTAGCTCAGTGATTTTCTAAACTGGGGTATGAAAGATGTTATACGATCATGCTCGATTTCTGCTTTTTAATACAACGTTAATTCAATGATCGCACAAGCCCCAGAGTCATACATCTATATTGCTCTATATTGCTCTATAGATGTATGACTCTGGGGCTTGTATGATCATGGGGCTTTGCTTAGGGTTCCACTTAATTAATTTTATTATTAATAAGGTTAAATAAATTGACAGACCTACTGCTTGAAGCAACTTTTCAGGGTATCAGCGTTCTCTATATGGCAGACTTGCCTAGCATTATAATAAAGAAAGGATATATTTTTCGAATTGAAAAAGATATTTGGGGAAAAAAAGAAACCAACAAAAAACCACCAAAGTTGTTTTGCATTATATTGTTATTTAAAAAATTTAGCCATCTAGGTCTGACATGTGCTTTTAAAAAGGTAACACAGAGATGAAATTAGTCATGTGATCATAGTTCAATACTTTTTTTTTCCCTTTTTTACACTTTAAAGAATTGCCTTTTTTTCTTACACTTTAAAGAATTAAAGGAATAGCATTTTCCAAGCATTGTGATGACTTAATACAGTATGAGTGAACGTGTACACTGTGTAAGTGGAGAGTATTTGGGCGTTACATGGCCACAGGAGGACGCCATGATCAAATCAGTCTGTTCATGAGCACATCTGTATCCATGCAGTTTTCTTGGGCTGCCGTCCTATTGGCAGCGGATCATCTGTCTAATCTAATAAATAGTGTTGAATTTATTCAGCTCGGGTACAGCAACTTTTCTGGTATGAGAACTGATAAGCAGATTATGTGCTAGAAATGTGTTGGTGGTGTTTATCCTACTTAAACTAACTGAGCCGGAAGAGGCTCATTAAAAAGCGCTAGCTGGATGCGTTCCACTTGGTGCCACACTGACCTGAGCAATAATGCAATAATGCAGTAATGCAGTAATGCCCCACCACATTAATGGCAGGAAAACAAGCAGCAGATGTGCCGTTGTTTTAGCTCCAATTCCTTCTGCTTTCACTCTGCTTTCTTATTCCTCTCCTGCAAATATCCATTTGCACACTGCCAGCCCGGCCCATTGCACACACAGGCCTACAAGTAAAGCTGGGAATCGATCCCAAAAAAGAGTCGATTCACTGATTCAAGGAATCACGTATCAACTTTAGATTCAGTATTACACAGTGAAATTGATTCGTATCAAGTTCGCGCAGAGTAGGAGATATGGTTATCACTGACACAGTAAAACAGCAGTGTTTTACTTTCTTAAACAGGGTTAAATGTCAAATTTACTATAAAACCTGCCTTACAATACAATAACACCAATACTTTAGCATTTTAAGGCGAAGTCAGAAGGAGAGACAGGTACAGGTTTAAGCCTAGTTATCCAGATAATGTAAAGTAGCCTTTAGTTTGGCGTTAAATCCCTCATCACATTAGATTGGTTAACATTAGTTTAACCAAGTTCATTCAGAACCTTGAGTTCAACGAGTTGCTCGCCAAGGACATACATCTTGACAAGATGATTGTCCAGAATCGACTCCTTGAATCGACTCCCAACACTTAGATTCGAACAGCCCTAGCCGCTGAGCACAAGCGCGAGCCTTAAAGCCAACGGGATCGCGCGCTCACATTTAAAGGAGAAGCCGTGGGCTTCTGGTCGCCAGCGCGCTCACGTTCAACCACATTTATAGCCAGGCTATTGTAGTTATCACAAAGGACCGGACACAGTATTCAAGTACTTCATTATTTCCATGTGTATATAGCCTATATTTCTCCTTGTCGCGCGGACGTTAACAGTGTTTCGGTGCGGACCGAGCGGAGACGTGTCAGTTCGGATTCTCGTCGAGCTGCACTCGAATAAATGGATTCAGAGATTTCTTTTTGCAGCACGAGGCGGTAATAAATAAGTTGGAGTGCTCGGTATTTCTGCTGTAACGTCACTGCGCAGAAGAAAGTATAGAAAGCGGACGGCTCGCGAGGAAGCACGAGCGCTTCTTTTCATGAGGAAAAGACCAGCGGCTTTATTCCAGCAAACCTCTTCGTGACTGTCCCGCTCTGTGTCCCTCACTACCGCCCGGTTTAGCCCATTACATCCCGGGATTGCTTTCTATCTGCCTGTCTTTCTTTTTTTTTTATCCTTTTCTGTGTACACCGGTTCAAAAATGCAGCTCCGGACCGTCTTGGATGTGAAAGTGGTGGACGTGGAGAAAAGGCGGCATCCGTCCAAACACTACGTGAGTAACGTTAGGGGCCTTTAATTCAATATCCCTGGCAGCTCCTGGATTAGTCAAGAGTCAGGAGCTGCGATTCATTCCCATTTACGATCGATTATCGTATACCAGCGGTCCATGCACGCGCACTAACATGGGACAACCGGAAGCAGTTGATTATTGATAAAGCAGCCGCTTGAGGATGCGGAGCAATGACGTCATACGCGCGATCGGTTTGTTATGATTGTGTCTCAGGGTCTGACATGAGATCGTAAACACCTCCTCAGTGAATGTGCATGCTTTCACTCTTACAGCCCATTTGTGTCACGCTTGAATTGTGCATAATACAGGTATTAAGAGGTGCAAATGTGACAAGTTACACTGGAAGCTCGCTCACTAATCACTGGAGCAATATGAAACTGCATTTTGTTTGGGAAATGCATTTGCATTGCATACTCACAGTAATCACTGTGCACCTACTATGTGCACCTAGAGGGTAGGTTTCCCAGACAAAATAGCCTGTGCATGTTCATACTGGTCCATACTCAAGTGTCAATACCTTGTGTGCTTTGACTTGAGCTCATGTGAAATGTTGTTTTCTCACTCATTTTTATCCAGATGTTAGTTTCTAAAGTTCTATGAGATGAAATGTTCTGTGAGGCTCCTGTAAACTAACAAACTACTAAAACACACCAGCATCCCATGTACATTATTATAGCCCCAAACCTTTTTCAAAAAGTTCAGATCCAAAGTTGAAGAAGTGCAAAATGACATTGAATTTCAAATACACGGGGTGCATCTGAGTACTACTAATTTTGTGCTGCATGCTTTTTTTTTTTTTTAGTCTCGTAGATCAGAGGACCAGCAGAAAAGTACGTGAACTTCAGTACATGCATAACTTGCTAGTAGCAATTTCATGCAAATGTCAACCTTACCTTGTAAATATAAAGCACACAGGAACAAATCGCTCTGCTCACTGAGATTTATTTTTTAAGGAATTTGACTATTCCTATAAGAGCACCACATTTTAATCCACCCTTATTGCACTGTTTCAACTGAAGGATCAACACTTTTGTACTTCATAACCCAATGCCACTAGTAAAGCAGAGAGATTATTATCTTTAATTCTTTATTTTTATATACAGTTCCCTCCAAAAGGTGCCACGTTCTAAGCTGTGTAACACATCTAGATGTAAATATCAGGAAATGATCAGGAAATCAGCTGAAATTTTGATCTATTGTTTCATTTTCATGTTTTGATCTCAAACACAAATATCTTCAGCGTATAGCAAAAACAAAAGAATTGGCCTTGCCGTTCCAATACTTTCAGAGGCGACTGTATTAAAAATTAATTTTCTGCAAAAACTGTGTATATGATATCAAATCTATGACAATGATAAACTGCTATATATCTGTAACACATGAATAATTAATATACATTTGGTCTGCATTTTCCCTGTAAAATCTCATGGCCAGATATGCACACTTTCTCACAAAATGGGGCATTTCTAGGTTTGTTAACAAAGTGCCAGCTTTTAATGGTTGCAGGAAAGAAAGGGGAAAATGCAACAATAATAATTGATTTTAATGCCTAGTTACTGTGACTAACAATGGAGTGGGTTATTGGGTAAAGTACTCATGTGATACTTTCAGAGAAGGTTATATAGATGTACTTTTACATGATATTGATTTCACATCATCATAATGCCCAGCCCTAACCTCCAAACTGATCCCAGATCAGCAGAAATAAGCAGCGGTACACTGCATGGAACAGTGGACAACCCTTTTTTCTGTCCTAAATTCTTCCTCCATTCTCTCCAGGGAGAGTAAAAGAAAGGTGAGAAAAACTAACAGAGACTCATCCCTTAGCTTCACATGGACCAAGAGAGTGAGGGAGGGAAAGAAAGAGGAGCTCATTTTCTGTGTTTGTCCAACAGCTGGAGATGCTTTTCCTGTGAGAGGAGGGGACAAATAGAGATAGTGCTTGAGAGAGGAAGGGGCTTTGTACCCAGCTTTTAATCCCAAAGAAGTGCTCTGACTAGAGGAAAAACTAGACCATTTCCTCATTTTCAGCAATCCTACATTTTCCTTTACATCTATAGGTGACTATCTATGTGTATCCTTTTTTCACTGCTCTCAGGTCATGACAAAGGATGTGGTCACCATTTTGGCCTTGAATGTACCCGGTTGGTCAGTATTAGTAAACCGTATGCGTACAGTCCTTTAAAAAGAGCAGGAGAGGAGGAGTGGAAATATTGTATGAGTGTCTCAGTTCTAATGCCAGACAGGAAGCCAGCAGTGACAAACTGCCAAAAAGTATATAGCACTCTCTCCATTAAAACAGTATGTGCTTGAACTGAACACACAGATGTGAATCAGGTGTCTAAATACACTTTTTCCCCCCACTCAGTGCCACTTTTTGTAAAGACAAACAGTCCTGATCTGAATTTGAAGATGTTCTGAGGCAGCTGTATTACATCCTTGTTAAAAGAGGCCATAAAATGTCAGCCACGATAGTGTCTCGACTTCAGCCTTTTACTTATTAGGCCATCAGGCTTTAGGCTGCACTCTCTCTCTCTCTCTCTCTCTCTCTGTGTGTGTGTGTGTGTGCTGGAGGGCCTTTTTAAGCACTGAGCTCCAGCAGTGAGCAGCATGGTAAGGGTGGCTGTTAAACGGCTTTAGTCACTGGCTATCCATTGTTTGGAGATTTTGTCTGGAGGGAAGGGAAGCAGGACCTGCATGTGTGTGTGTGTGCGTGCATGGGTGTAAAAAAGAGATAGCTAGGATTGCTCAATTAATCATGTTCGGATCGTGTTCACAACTTTTGACTTATTTAATGAGATAAATGTAATCAACAGCATCACTGACTTTGATTAAAGCTGGGTATTTGTCAGATATATTAAGCTATTAGTATAACTTCAATTCCCACTTTTTAAATTAAGTGCAGTAACTGTAGCTTTTTTAAAGTAGGTTTTTCAGTACTGGGTTAACTTTTTATTTATTGAGACTAAATCACGTGCTTTCCTTTGCTTCATGTATGTGTTTTAGCCCCAGTCTAACTGGTGCTTATATTTTGCAGTTAAGATTTTAGTCACATATTATTGTGAAGGGATATGAAATCACAATCTATAATGTGAAAGAAAAGCCTGTTTTATGCAAATTTTATTGAAAAAGTCCTACAAAACTCCTTTCTAATTTGGCTGAACGATTGTGATAAATCATTCTGATTTTACTATTAAGCAAAGCAGTTGTTATCATTTTAGCTCTTATTGTGCCGTCCTACTTTCTGCTTGTGCGTATTTGGTCCTTAGGTCATTTGTCTCCAAGTCTCTCTCTCACTGTCTGTGCCAAAGCCCAAGTCTCACCAGAGACCTTCATGTCCAAGAAGTGTGTGTATATATCTATGTGTGTGAGGCATTGTCTCTAAATCCTCTCCAGTCGTTCTGCTCTGTTTCTTCTCAAAGCCTGTGTGGCTGTTTCCCTCCTTTTTTTCCCCCAGTCTTTCCACACACTAAAACCAGCTCTAGATCTACCAAACTGTTAACGAATCTGATCCTGCATTCAAAGAAAACACATGTCCAGGAGATCCTAGGTCAACCCTGAAACTACTTTTAGAGATTTATGATCGAGTTATCCAGATTTCAAACGAACAACTCTTGTATCCTTTTTGCTTGTGGTCTGGTTGTCATTTCCCTCTCTCTAATCCTTTTTTTCTTACTCCTTCTGTAGGCTTGAGTTGTTTGCAGCTTGTCAACAGCAGGGTGGTGGATGGGATTGCATTCAGCACAGTGCGATTACATCATGTAGTAGCTACGATCTGTGGGTATAGTGACATGTGTGGGCATCGTGGGAAGTCCATGCCACAGCAGAGATCACAGATATGGGGTCTTAAGCGCAGTGCTGAAATCTGCACAGCTGATTTCGGGTCAGATTTTGCTTTTTGTAGCTTCATGAGTACATTTATATGATGAAGGAGAAATGATTGGGGATCAGTACACTTAATATATGGCAGATATTGGCATTAAATCCCAGTTTCTGGAAAAGGTCCTTGGCCCAGCTGGATATACAGAGATTCTCAGTGTGTTTTGTGCTATACAGGATGAGGTTAAGATTTTAGACCCTTATAACAAATTGAAGTTGAAGACTAACTTCCAGTCAAATTACAGCATTTGAAGGCAGGGATAGTTTACTTAAATCACTGTCGCAGTCAATAGTCAGGGTCAGCAAGCAGGCAGACGACCAAGGTTAACCAGGGTGAAAATGTTCTCATAAAAACACAAGACATAGGCAACACAATCGTGTCTAGTTAGAAAAACTATAAACTAGAGAAAACTAGGAAAAACAAAATAGGTTCCATATGTACTCAACGTAGAGGTTACAGTCTGGAGATTTTTTCTCTTGGTTCTATGCAGATGCACCTTGACTTTTGAATGAATATTTTGAAAATAATCATTAAAACTGAACAAAGACAAATTTCATTTTATTGAGGCTCTACAACAGCCCCCTAAGTGCAATTAGAACCATTAGGAATATTTGCACATTATTAAATGGTAGTTAACAACTATAATCTTGTGTCTTTTCACCAATAAAAATGCACCTGCATGACCTGCATAGGGAAAACAACCCTTTCTGAGAACCCATAAGATGTGTCCATCAAAGCACCACCCGAGCCACACATGCAAACAATTTGCTGTGCTTGAAAAACGGTGCAATGTGAAACCAACCGAAACGAATGAAAAATGTCACAAAAAGTCAATCTCTACTACAGACTTTAGGAAGACAAACTAGGTGGCAAAACAGCCTAAGAGTGTAGGAAAAGTGAATACTCCGTTTTACAGTGCAAGATTTTGAGAAGACTTGGCGGAGAAACAAAGGGTTTAAATTACACGGTGGGAAATGAGGGTCAGGTGGAACCAATCAGAAACCATGTGGGTACACAAGAACAGGACACTATGTCAGGAACAAAACAGTTATTAGAAAATGACCAACAGGGTGGTGTAATGCAAAGGGTGTTTACCAACCCAGGGATGATAATTTTCCAGTAGTTACACACAACAAAGCGTTTTATTGCTTTTATATCAAAGCAATTTGCCAAACGTTCCCCACTTTTTTTTATCCATTTATAGGTATTTTTGCTTGTTGTGGAATGTAGTTCTGGTTATCACTTACAATATAACAGGTACAAACAGCCGTGCCCTCACCAGCTTCTAATAAGACAGCAAAGTATCCTGAAGACTTCCTCGTGTCAGGAAATAGTTTACCTACCTTTGAGTCTTCTTTCATAATTGTTAAATAAACATTTCATTAGAGAAAGCATCACTAGAGCAATGTTTATGTGTTTTTCCTTGTTAAATACCAACATGTTTAAAAATTGGTTATTGTTAGGCTTAAATTATGCAAGCTTTTGCCACTGTTAATGAGTTGTTACTATAGCAACAATAACGTATTAGAACGAGCAGATTAATACATGCCTGTAGTTTGCTATGCAGCCAACACTGCATCATATTCTTGCAAAAAAAAAAAATAGTCAACACCTATTGACCAATCAGATTCAAGAATTCAGTAGGTATAAATACAGATATTTAAAGTGGAAAACAAAGAGGGACAGACTGAAGTGTTGAGTGTGGGTTACCATAGGGGTCAGAGCCAGACTGGACTTAGTCAGGTAGCTGGGTGTTGTGAGGCCGTGGTTGTGGACATGGTTGTAGGTGTGGCAGGAATGTCAATATCCTGGCCTAGTGGTTCTGTAGAATGCTTTGAATGACTTTGGGAAGCCCTTATATGTTTGAGTGGTTGTTTTGTACTTGTGAAGTCAAAGGTAAAAATCCCAGTGGAGATGTTTCATTTTCATACAGTCAGCAGAAGCAGATGCTACTGGATTAGACAATCAGGAATAGCTGTTTAATTCTGATCCTAAAAGGTTGGAAAGAGGAAGCGTATGCTGAATCAACACTTTTACATCTCTTCAGGAAATGCAGTGTGCTACTTCCTGTGCTAGGAGTGTGTGGTGTTTGTCAGTCTCTGTGAATGAGGTAAAGGGGGCCAAGCAGAGGTCATTTATAAAGTGGAAATGACCACAAAAAAGGGCAGAGGCTGTGTGTGTGGAGACGTTTGTGCAATGATAAGACAAAGGGTCTTCTGGCCACACTCTTCCCACAAAAGTTAAAAGACCATTCCATAAACGTGACATCATTCTCTGACTTTTTGCTGCTGTGTTCAGCACAGGGATTGAGTTAACTCTCTTTAATCTTTGTTACTTCTTTAATCTAGATACCACCAAATTAATGATTAGTAAGATAATGACTTCCTGCAAAGGCCCCTTCCCAGGATGTCATTAGCAACAGCCCGAGCTGCTGAAAGCTAACAGTGAAGACACATTTTACAAGAACAGTACGACACTCTGCTGTCTAAATCACACATCAAGTTGTTTGTTTCGTTCACACATCAAGCAACTGCACAAGGCATCCCATTAAACATTTAGGAAAAGGGTTCCTAATGGGTTATTTGGATGGTTAGTGGTTTTAGCTTTTTTGGGACTTTTTTTTGAAAGAGAAACCCTTTTTGGATGGTACTACAATGAAACTTTAGGAGTTCCTCTAATAGGACAAAGCAAAGAATCCTTTAGGGTGCTAGATGGAATCTTTTTTCCAAGTGTTTATATCACCATAATGCCTAACCTTTTAACCTGGTTTATTATCATGATCTATTACTTAATAAAATGAACAGTTGTCAGTGGTGTAACAGGTAGCATTGCCAACTCGCAAAACCAGGGATCCTGTTTCAATCCTGAGCGCAGGTTACTTTCTCCCCCTGTCTATGTGGGTTTCCTCCAGGTTCACCAGTTTCTTCCCACCTTCCAAATACATGCCAGTAGGTGAATTAGCTACTCTAAATTGCCTGGAGGTATGAATGTGCATGAGCTTGGTGCCCTGTGATGAATTGGCATCCCATCCAAGGGTTTATCCCTTTTTGGGGCTTGTGTTCCCAAGATAAGGGTTTCCTATCCGGTTATGGTGGAACCTGGGTTTCCTCTGGGTTCCCCAGTTTCCTTCCAGTTCCCGAAAACCTGCCAGTAGAGGCATATGTGTTTGCTTGGTGCCCTGTGATGAACTGGCATCCCATCCATTGGTGTATTCCTGCCTTGCTCCCAGTGTTCCTGAGATAGGCTCCGGATCCACGGTGACCCTGACCAGGATAATACAGTTATTGAAGATGAATGCATGTGTGTCAGTACTTGTCTAATTTGGCAGTATTTTAACTGAAAAGGAACCTCAGCCGACATCACTGATGTGCTCGAAATGACAATTGGATAAACATTGGTTAAATATTGCAATATGTTGTCTAACTGATTATCAGCACATGCTTATGTGACAGATACCAGAGAAGAACATCAGCTCTATGTGTAGTGTGGTTTAAATTCAAGGAAAAAACACACAGAGAAACCAAAAGCACATTATGTATATTCCATCAGATATTCTTCCAAGCCAGAGTATATATATTTAGAACGCATTTGATTCTCGGAAACATCAGCGGTTCTGCGATTGATTTTATACCCATATGTTGGAAGACTTTCTCTTGTCTTTGCATGATTGATCTCCGATATTCTCCTATATTATTATCCCATAATAAAGGTTTTGTGGGCGGTGAAATGTTCGAGTTGAAAACGTGGAAGATGGGTAGAGTTTTTTTTATATGAGCCTTTAAATAGATGTCTTTAGGCGGGGTTCAGAGCTTTTAGTGGTGAGGCCTGCTGCTTTCCAGCCACACCAAACCTGCTAAAGTGCTTCTCCACTCATTGCACGAGACAAATCTGAAGGACAGAGGTCTGCTGACTGTACAGTAAGTTTCTTATTTCTTATTTTCTCTGAACAGAGGTGTGTGTAGATTTGTGTGTAATGCGTAGCTCAGATTACTTTAGGATTTGAAATTTGGTCAATCTGAGGAAGCTTTTGTGCCAGTTTGAAAGTCTGAAAATCTGTCTGAAAAACTAGTCAGAAAATCTGAGCTGAACATCAGTCTATCATTATGTTTTATAATACTATAACATTGAATTTATGTTCTAGGGATAGATATACAGTCGAATATCAGTGTTGAATCCAGTGATTTATACAGCACCCTCCATATTTGCCCATATTTCCTGCTGATGTGTTCCAGAAAAGCTTTGCATGAATGAGACTTCTGTCTCCTGCAACTGCTGGTAATTGGAAGTTCTTTCTAGGAGTTTTGAGAGCGTGTACAATTTCAAATACGCTTCTTTCCCAAATGTTTTCTATTGTGATCTGTAGAATCTCTAATATCTGCCATTGTTGTAATTTCTGTCAGAACATGTGACATTTGTTTTGACACATATTTTTCTTCCTTTGTGGAAATTTTCACAAGCTCATTTGGTTGTTACTGTGTAAAAACATTGATATTTATTATTGTTGGAAACATTTGAAGGGAATTTTATTCTTGAACCCAACAAGCTTCTGAGAATTCAGAAAGAGTTCTTTTGATTTTGGTTCGTTTGTTTCCTGGACAGATTAAATCTACACTTTAAACAATATAGTTAAATATCTGCCTTGATCACTCAATCACACAAAGAGTTCACAGGACAAGTGAAGCATAAGAAGAGCTACGATGGCTACAACCACCAGTAGTCCTAATGTTAACAGAACTTTTCACAGCTGTGTAGCATGTGTGGGTTTGGAGGTATTTGCAGTTTTGTGTATTTACCATTGCAAACTGCAAACAGTAACGACTGAGATCTCCCTTAATGATCGGTGTATCAAAGTCCTTTCGTGATACTGTGTTGGTTTTCTACAGAATTTTCCTGTATGGTGAATCAGAGGACACTGAGTAAAGAGAATGATAGCTTTTAAAATTTTAAAATTTGCCAGAATTTCCATACAATAATCAAGACACAGGAGTAAGAATTAAATATGAGAAATTATGGAGGTAAAACATTTTTCATTCATACACAGTTGTTGTAATTGGTAGAACCCCCAGAGGATAATCTCGGTCTCAAATGATGGAAAGGAAGGATTCTTGAGTCATATCAAACTCAAGTGTTACAAAATTGCCTTAAAAAAAAGGATTTCACTGAGTTGCTCTCACTTGCCTTTTTCAAGAGATTAAGAACTTTACTATGTTATCATACTTTTCATTCTTTTTGATTTATGGCCAGACTTGCCGGTTCTCAGATTAAGGCTTTGTTATCATAGTTGGACCATAGTTGGACTTTGGATCTCTTTGGCTATATCATGATTGTGTGCTTGTCTCTCATGTCTTTGCATGCCTCATTAAAGAGAGATTTGTTGGGAGTCACAGATTCGTTGGCCCTGTTTTTATATGGTTATATAACCAAGAGTCATTCTCGGCTTCAAATAAACAGCCTGGATATTATTACATAGAGTTTTTCAAATTAGCAAGCATCAACACTGGTTTTTTAAATTTTTTTAAATTTTTTTTACGTATTTTGGACTCAAGTTCAATACTAAGCCCTAGGAATGAATAGCTTGATTTTGTATTGAGATCTACTGTTTAATTTAAGAGTTATTACTAGTAAAAATACAATATGAATAAAAAATCAAGTGAGAAGATATTTATTTAGGGATGAGTTTCCCAAACGCATCGCAAAGTTAAGATCATCTTAACTGAGAGAGAGTGTTCAATGTGATGCTTTTGGGAAACTTGGCCTAGATCGTTTCAAGGACATCAAGAAGCAGCAAGTGTCATAAGTTAGTTCTTCTTTTGCTGGAAGAGTTTAGTGTGTGTGTAGTATTACATGAGTGTGTGTGATCTGTGACTCAGACCATGATATGACAGCTAATTATTTATGGCCTGGTGTCTGAAAAAAGACGATGCTAATTGTTAAGTGTAGTCAAATCCATAGGACAGGGTTGTCTAGATGACCCTTTCAACGTTTAAATGCATGTATGTGTGTGGCATGTATGTTGGGTTCTGGTTATTTAAGTGACATGTAATTGACAGCAATGATTGCTCATGACAACACATATTTTTTTTTTACTTCTTGAAAATTTACCAAATATATTTTACGTTGACTTGGGGGCAGGAACTTACAGTCTACTACAGACCATTTCAGAGACAGCCAGAGCACCAACAGCTAACCAACTACAACTTTGAAAATCTGCGATTTATGAGTGATGTAGAAACACTGACAACCCTGGCGCCTGATTACACTTTTTCCAGCCTAGAAATTAGCTTCATCTCTAGCTGAAGTCAAACTGTTCAACTCTTTCTTTAAATTGCAATACATATAAGCAAGGTTTAGCAAATGCAGTAGGTAGGGGTGGATTAAGTGCAAAGGCTTGTCAATGGAGGTTTTTCAACACAAAATTTTATGACTGTTCCTTTAAAGGTATAGCATTTCCTCATTCACTTCCTTTATACTTCTTACTACAGGTGAAGAAGAGTTTGGGTGCTGTACTTTTGAAAACCTGCCACTTGTTCCTACTGCAGCTTTAAATGATCTGGGCGAGAAACTGTAAAGTGAATCGTACGCGTCCACCCAGCATCAGATTTTAGCTTGTCTCTGAGCACCATTCTATTTCTGCTGTGCTCTGAGCGCCAGTTGGGTTGTGTCTGATATTTTCAGCATTGAAGCTATTGCTGTTTTTCCCCTCTAGGCTGCTATGAGGATGGACCTGTCAGCAAATGAGCGGAGAGAAAGGTCCGCCGAGTCGAACTTTTATACACATGCATACCCGCCCACAGATCAAGGTTGCTTTCCACTATGCAATTAAGTGTTATAGTCGGGGAGGGAAGGGCTGCATGAGCTAGCCTGCATGCCAGTCAGGTCGAGGAGCTTTATTTAAAGTGTGTGGTCACATACCCACACACCCACAAGTTTGTCATTTCTTGTTTTTTTTTATGTGCATGCAGTATTCTGTGCTGCAATTTGTAAAAGTAGAGTGATGCTATGCTTTCTCAAAAACTGTTTCTCTCTGTCTCTCTCTCAATCACACCCACATACACACTCATTGAGGTTTGGGGAGGTGGGGGAACATCTCCTGTTGTTGGCTAGAGGCCTGCTGCAGTGTGTGATAAGCTGGTATCTATTTAGATAGCTGTACACACACGCACACACACATACACACACACACACATGGCAGAGTGGCATGAATGGTATGTAAGATTACCAACAGCATAGTGAAGGCCTTTTCCTAGTGTCAGATTTAGAGTGGACACAACATGCGCTACAACCCATCAAAAGAGTAGCTATCTACAGCAACACATCTAAATCCCTCACTCTCTATCTCTCTCTCTCTCTCTCTCTCTCTCAGCGCTGCTATGTCCTAGTTTCACTGATCTAAGTGATATCAGCTGTACTGGGATATACCAGTGTTATAGATGTGACATATGAACTCATGTTGACCTGCAAATTGCCTCACTGCCCGTACAAGCTTAATATCAGAATGACATAGTGCGACACACATATCTGGACTTTACAGGGACAAGACAGACCAATATTCAAAAGTAATATATTCATTTTTATTTTAAATATGTTTAGCAATTTATCAGTGTTATGGATGTGAGTATTTCAGGGAGACAACACATTTTCAACAAACACTGAGTTTTAAAGCCTTTAACAGACATGCATAACAATGAAGGAAACTTGAAAACTATTTGTTTTGTGCATCACTGAGGAAAATAGTGTTGAAATTGCAAGACTTTATGGTTCAAGGCTGTATGAAGCGACTGAAATAAAAATAAGAATATATAAAGAATGATCAAAGGCAAATATACACCTAACTGGTACTATAAAAACAGTTTTGTATTTCGGTGCTAAGATTGACAGTTATATGGAATTGCCCTACTAACGTTGACCGGTGTTTGAATGGTACGGAATGGTGGGTATTTATGAATATGACTGTAAAATCTTCTCAGAAATCCTGTCAGATTCTTCCATGTTAGTTACTCAGTCAACACTAGCAGTGAAGATTAGAATCATTTAGGACCATGACTTAAAATTCTCTCAGAAATGCTGGCAGATTAGTTCATGTTGCTAGCCAGCCAACATTAGAAGTGAAAATTCGAATCATTTAGAGATATAACTTGAAGATACTCTTACTACTTAAAAATTCTGTCATATTAGCTAGCCAGCTAGTGTTAAGAGTGGCACCTTGGACATAACATGAATAGTCTTTCAAAAATCCTGTCAGGTTAGTTCATGTTAACTAGCCAGCTAGCATTAGCAGTAGAAATTAGACACTTAGATTACATACAGCATTACACATACATATGCATATACATACAGCAGATACATGTAGTAGATGCCCTTTTCCAGAGTGACTTACAAAACTGTTTTATAGTCTCTTATCCTCATGCAAGTTCACTAGGTCAGGGACTATGAATATACCTATAAGAATTTTCTCTGGAATCCTGTCAGGTTATTTCAGATTAGCTAGCCAGCCAGTGTTAACAGTGGACATCATGAATATTTATGACTACAACTTGAAAATTCTCTCAGAAATCCTGTCAGGTTAGTTCAGATTAGCTAGCAAGCTAGCATTAGTAGTAAAGATTATGTACATTACTTAAAAATCCTCTAAAAAAATCCTATCAGGTTAGTGCAAGAGTACTAACTAGCCTACAAAATCTATGAAAACACACACTTCCTTTTTCCTACTTGAATACATCCATAAATGGACTCATCCCAGATAGCACACATAGTGACATAACCTACTTTTTTGGAGGGACTATTTAGCTGGGGAACACATGACTGGCTACAGTGAGAATCTTTCTAAAGCTATAAAAAGCAGAATATGCATTAGCAATGATCAACAATGATGTTGTTGAAGCATAATTGTGTACGTATTTGTGTGTGTGCTACCTGGGAAAGAGACTGTAATAAACACAGCCTTAAGTCTATATAATTATTCCATAATTTAGTCCATAGATCTTCTCCAGTGATTGCATTAGTAGGCAAACAGAGCCCTTGTGACATTCAAAGATGCATAAACGTGTTAGTTATTCATCTGTGGTGTGTATGTCACTGAAGAAAACACACTGATCATTGCTTCTCTATGTGTGTTGACCACAGAGAATAATAGTAGCTGTGGAGGCTTTTAGCAGCTTGCCAATGCTGGAAAAACTGCTGGTGCCCTTCCAGAAAAAACAGTACTTACACACTCGCCTGTCAAATCACCATTTCTCTCTCTCTCTCTCTCTCTCTCTCTCTCACACACACACACAAAGATACACACTCTACTTGTCTTTGTTTCTGCTCCATCTGTGTCTCTTGCATCATGTTTGCTAATTTAACAGCAATGTCAGGTACATGGCAGCTCCTGAATGTAGACACTGACAGTCCTTTACTGATGCACCTGCTTCCCATGTGCGGCGTAGTTTTGGCCTCCTGATGCAGTCATTTTGGACACTCATTTAGCGTATTTCCAAGGTTGATCAGCTGTTTTTTTTTAACCACAAAATACAACATTGTATGAAATATAAATACGCACTTTAACTCTCCTGCACAATTAATTGCTGGTGCTTGATTAAGCACCTGAATGGTTTTTAGCAGTCTTTGCCTGTGACTACTCATGAAACTTCACTTCCCTCTTGGCTAACTTCCAGTAAATTCCCAACTTTCTCGTGACACAATTTTTGCACCAACTTCACATCTCTTTCCTACTCTTCAACCATTCATATGCTGATTTCTCCAACACTAAGTAAAAGCCGCCCATAACTTATAAGATTTCAGGGCCTTTGTGATACGGCTACGGGATATATCATCCTGCTTCTTAGTATGAGTTGATTGAATTATTATTATTATTTTATTATTATTATTGAATTATTAATATATTATTATTGTGTGTATATATATATATATATATATATATATATATATATATATATGTGTGTGTGTGTGTGTGTGTGTGTGTGTGTGCATATACTATATATAATACAAGTTATATATATAATTAACTTGCACTGAAATAGCACAATTACACAAGTATGGTCTAGCTGCACCTTATAAATAGAAATCTAAGATAATGTGCTTTAAAACATATGGAAAAATCCATCTGAGACTTCTGAAGATTCTCAGTTTGTAGTTTGTCAGTAATGGGTCTAAATGCTGTTTTCTCTGCTGCTCTAGTCATGTGATAAATATGACTTGAATTTCCACTCAGAAATTCTGTAAGATTAGCCCATATGGGCTAATACATGCCCTAGTGATAGCAGTGAAAATTATAACTATATATATGACAAAGTAACTATAAAAGTTAAAAAACTACTAAAGCAACTATCAAAAATCCTGAGACAATCAAAAGTTTGCTCATATTCTTTGCCAGCTAGCATTTGCAATGAAAATCAGAACCATTTATGTATGATAACATTACAATTCTCTCAGAATTCTTGTCAAGTTATCTCATGTTGGCTAGCCAGCTAGTGTTAACAGTGGAAATTATGCACATTTATGAATATAACCTAAAAATCCTCAAAGAAATTCTGTCAGGTTAGCTAACGTTAGTAGTAAAATTATGAACATTTATGAATAAAACCTAAACTCCTCTCAGGAATTCTGTCAGATTAGCTCGTATTAGCTGGCTGGTTAATGTTAGAAGTAAAATTTTGAACATCTATGAATAAAAGCTAAAATCCTTTCAGAAATCCTGTCAGATTAGCTCATGTTAGCTAGCTGACTAACATAGCAGTACAAATGTAGAATATTATAAATATAACAGAAATCCTCACAGAAATCCTGTCAGGTTAGCTTACCAGCTAATGTTAGCTGATATTAGCTTGCTGGTTAATGTTAGAAATAACAATTATGAAAATTTATGAATATAACCTAAGAATCCTCTCAGGAATCCTGTTGGATTAGCTCATGTTAGCTAGCCAACTAGCAGTTGTCATCATTTATGAATGAAACAAAAAATCCTCCCAGAAAACCTGTCAGAAATCCCAACAGTTATATTTCCATTAAGGTCTGTTGTGATTATGAGGATTTGAAACAAAGTGGACAAAATGTGTTACAGCATCAGCATGTGTTTTAACCACTTCTTGTGTACAGCTCTTAAGTAAACAAGGCCATACCACCAAAATGCACCGTTTCAAGCAATATTTCATAGTTTGTATCACATTTAAATATCACAGAAGGCTAAACTCTAAACATACCACTTTTAGTTCAAAGTAATGAATATTAATGTCATTGCTAAACAGTCCTAAATAAGGCAAAGCTTCTGAATTGCTCTCAATATTATAAGATCAAAAGAAACCGCCCCTGCTCTTTGTGTAGAAGCTCAATTACATGCCGAGTGAAGTGGGCTGAACATGCAGCAGTTAATTAAACCCTCCAGAGGGGAATTTTGAAAAGCGTGAACGCCTCTACTGTTTTCTTCTGCAGTCTCAGCCCTCTTTTACACCCGGCAGTATATGATGTCATGGTGCCTTGTTGATGTCTAAAGCTCCATGGCCTTAAGGCTTATTTAGTTTCTGAGAACAATGCCCTGTTGGAAACGGTCCTGGTTTGGGAAAGGCCCCCATCTTACCACCACAGATTACTTCCTCTCATGAAAGCAGCAACAGCATTATACATGAATTTTATTAGTGAGTCTTAGAAATAGGAAGCATTGATGCTGCATTATTTGCATTTGTAATTACATGCCACTTTAGATAGTTCATGATTCTCTAGTTAGCCAGTGAAAGTCTAAGGAGAAATGCAGATACAAGCTGATTTAAAAAAAAATTGCTTTTATTAGAAATGTTATAGACATTATAGACAGTACATATGACATAGAATAAATAAACAATATTTAAATTCACACCAAATCTGTTTACATCTTGCAAAGTATTTGTACAGTAATGCGTTACACTACACCGACATGTGTAACCAGAATAAATCCAGATATGCTGCTTATTTACTGTTTTACTTTTTTGTGTCTTGCTTTTAAGTACAATGGCCCCCAATGTTCCCGTAGATGCTTTATGTATGGGCACCGGTAATGATTATGGAGTTGAAAGTGGTGTGAATTTGACGGATTACGCTACTACATATGTTCCATATGTGTTGTTTCTGGTGTGAATTCTTGGTCATATGGTACATGGTGCATCATGTTGCATGTTTTAACATACAGTTTTTTTAATGTGTTTAAGGCAATGCTGACCACCACAGATTACTTCCTCTTAATAAGGGGAGGACATTGATTCATTCACATTGTGGGGAGACTGATAGCATGATAGTCAGATATTTCAATAACATTTCATAAACAATAATGTTTATGTAGCATTTCATAGTGTTAGTGCTTTGTCAATCAAAGGTAAATTTTCAGTTTGACACTATTATGGTTACTTGGTAACAATCTGCTTTATTGTCTTACTAACTTCAAGAGAGAGAAAAGAGTCAGGTGTGGAAACGACTATTTATAGCTGTTATAAAGTAAGTGGTAACAAGAAATAACTTGTTTTGTGGGAAAATCACACCTTAAATATAACTATAAATGATGAAAAATAAACAATAAAACACTTTGGGACTTGCTGATATAATAAAATGATTAACTTTGGAGGTGGTAATCACATCGCATGTATTATTCCTTACATATTGCCCACCTTTGATGGAAGGTTTGATCAGAACCCCATATATGTATATAGAGTGCTACAAGTATGTGTTAATCTCTGTGTGAACTCATGTCTTTAGGGGAAATAAATACATGGAGATGGTTGTAGAAAAACAAAGTGTCTCTTCCTGTTTATGAAACATGGGAAACACTCACAGTTCCTCCAGTTCTCTGCTCCTTAACTAGATAGTGCAGTGATTTAATGATGTTTCAGTAACACGTGGAAGCTGCTTAAAAATTATATATTATACGTGCGTGCAAGATAACAGGAAGAGTGTAATGGATGTGTCAGTAAATTAAAGTTCACATGCTGTGTGTGTGTGTGTTTCCTCTGCAGGTGTATCTCATCAATGTCACTTACTCTGATACCACGTCCCACATTATCTACCGGAGATACAGCAAATTCTTCGACCTTCAGGTAGGAATTTACACACACACACACACACACACACATATCAATACCTCTTTCTTCCACTCATTTAATAGTATATTTCGTTACATATGCACACATTTACTGCCCAAAGACATTACTGTGTTTATCCACTATTCCAGATAAATTATGTGTATTAATACACACAAGATACACAATTACAAAAAATGCAAATATCCAGCTATAGTTTACCACACTTGCTTTCTGTCAGTTGCTGATAAAGACTTAGAAGTCAGAGATGATAAATTGTGTAACAGTGTGTGTTTAATATGCACTAGAGCGCTCCCTTGCTTGCTTACTGCCACACTGATTGGCAAGTATTTGATAAATGGCTAGGAAAGGAGGTGAATTTAATTTTGTTTAATGTAGCATGCATTACTGACAGGAGCAAATTGACTTTTATAAGCAGTTTTAATACATGCTCTTATGCTTTAAAAAAATTCTCTTATGTTTGAGAATTTTAAGACAGTCCTTGTAGACTGGAGTTAGCTTTGGAAACCAGCTGAAGGGGAGTAGACGTGTTCAGCCCAGTCCCCCAGGTTTTAGGTTTGTGTGTGTGTGTGTGTGTGTGTGTGTGTGGATTAGGGTGTGTGGATTTGGATGTGCATGTGAAGAGGCCCATATATAAAATGTGTTTTAAAAAAATTGCGTACAGTCCCTTAAAAAAACTGCTTTAGTTCTCTTGTGTTTATACTCCATTATCAAGAACTATTAATTTAATCCATTATCATACATAAATACTGTTTTGTCAAACAATATTTTTTCACAAAAGGTAATGTGAAAAATGTAATGTTATGCATGGATTATAAAACATTTTAATCTAGATACAGTATGTAGATGTATAGAAATTTAAAAAAAAAATTAAAAACTTGACTTTTAGAAACTTCAGAAATCCTTGTGGGTAACCAGGTTTCTGTGGATGCTTTAATAAATCGTGATATTTGTGAGACCCATTAAAAAATCTGCAAATAATACAATCATATGAAAATGAAAATGTAACAATACAGAAATATTTCTTTATTTTTCAATGAGTTTACCAATTTCTTATTACATTTAACCTTCTTATTTAACTTATTCCAAGGCACATCCCAATTGCCAACAGTTATACCAACAGTATAACTGCAGTATGCTATTTTTGTACATATTGGGCAAGTTATTTGTTTTTATCTATGTATGTGTGTGTGTGTGTGTGTGTGTGTGTGTGTGTGTGTGTTTATGTTCCACTATCAGAGCATCCATGTTGAGGTAACCTATTTTAGACCCATATGGGACTATGAAAAGAGCCCACTGTATTGTAGAGGAAGCCAAGGTTCCAACCAGGAAGGTGGATCCAGTGTCAAAGCCTCCATTGATAAGCTACAGAGGAGTTGCTGAGCAAGCCTCACACCTCCCATGCCAAACTTTAACTCCACAGTTAAACTCTTACTCCACATCTACACCAGAGCTTGCATAATAAACACACTAATAGGGGATGGAGAAGGAAGAATACAGAGTTTTGTCATATGGCTTGTGGTCTGCCTTGAGAAAATGGAAAATGGATTCAGATCTGCCGCTTCAGTCCTGATGAGATCTTGTTATTGGAGCTCAGTGCACTTTATTACTCTGAATACTAGCTTTTAGTCATAACTAGCTGCTGCCATTTGAGTTGTGTGGAGTAATTCTTGCTAGATATTACTAGGGAAATTTTACCTCACAGCTGATTCAGCACTATTGGACCACTCCCTAATATGTTCTGCTCCATTTAAAACAAAAAGCACCCCTGCTGGTCAAGAATAAGGCCTAGGGGTTTTGATTATATTATTTTTGAATCACTGAGCACAGGTCATCAGTGTGTTAGGCAGAACGGTGTGCCAGCTGGACAGTACAATGCGCACTTTCCTGCAGACTTGTATCCTTTGCGTGCTGCACGATTGTTGAATAGATGCCATGTTTGGAGGCATCTCTGTAATATTTTGGGTCTATATCATGGTGTGCTTGCCAGGCTGCAGTGTTGTTGCTTTTCCCCTGAAGGTTTCTTTCATGGTTCAGGCTCGTTTGGCCAGCTACTTGCTCATATTGGATTAGAGCCTTTCCACTGTAAAACATTTATGTGCCTGAATTACCCTGCTTTTAGCAACATGCACAGAGCTGGACAGAAAGAGAGTAAAGCCAAGATGGCATCTGTGGACTCGATAAATTTGGAATAGGCATCTGTATCCATGTTACATTGTCATAAATTGCATTTGTGATGTTTTATCTTCGTTATTGATTAATGATTATTCACTATTCAGCAGGCTGATGTAATATTCTTCTCTGTTGTTGACCTTATGACACTTAACCCTGTCCCCATCTGAAATAATTTGATGTTGTTTATGTTCATGTATCATTGGGGAATGTTTCAGCTATCAGATGTGGTGATACATCCTCTCATCAAGTAAAATATATTATTTCAGTATGACTTTATTATCTTTCGATATGTTTAACTGCGCATAGTCTAAACTACATCTTTGCACTGGACTTTATTTTGCTCAGTTTTGTTAATGTTTTTACATGCCTTCTTGTTACTGATGCTTAAAAGTTCGTCTGTCATTCCTGCACGCTATGTTTACAGCTTCAAGGTACGTCTTACCACCGTGAAGCACATTACCGTTAAGCATTGCTACATACTTAATGAAAGCATTTGTTTTGCGAAAGTAAATGAGTCTGTTTTTGTTTTTTTCTGGTTGTTGAACCTACTTGTCTTTGAAGCAACGATGAATAACAAAACTAATCGCCAAGATAGGATCTCATGTTTTTGTTTTAATCAGCTTGAGGCTCTGGGTTACTGATCAGCAGGTCGGGGGTTCAACCACCACCAAGCTGCCACTGTTGGGCCCTTGAGCAAGGCCCTTAACCCTCTCTGCTCCAGGGGTGCCGTATCATGGCTGATTCCCTAACAAGCTGAGAAATGTGAAGAAAAGAATTTCACTGTGCTGTTACATATGTGAAAAGGCTTTATAAAAGCTTTTTCTTCTTTTTCAAAACTGGAGCTTCTGGTACTTGTGAATCTAGCTTCCTGGACTCGAGTTCAAACTTATAAAGCTTGACAAATGGTGAAATACTCTCAAGATCATATCAAGCTTTGACTTATGTTGCAAAAACTGAATTTAAAGTCCACAAATTAACCAGGTACTCACTGAGTTGTGAAATTTAAATTTAAAACTCTTTATGACTTTTGACGCTTTGTGGGAAGCTTGAATGTATCTCCCTGAGCTCTGAATATCTCTTGTGTCCCTATTTGAGCAGGTGTTGGTAGAGATAATGAAGTTGACTGCGACAAAATGAGATGAAAGACCATATGCTGAATGTTTCTTTCCTTTACTCCTCAGCTGAATATCTGTGTCAGAGTTTCTCCCTTAGAGCGAGTACCACCTGTGGTGTGTACCCAAATGGAACAGAAGTTCTTTTCATCTAGGGCTAACTTTGCCGCCAACGGCAAAGTTGACTATTATACTTTGACCCAAAACTGTGACTCAGAATGTGCAGGCGTAATCATAAATTTATTCTAATGCTTAAACCGACTACTTACAATATATAAAGAGAACTGTTTATATATTGAGGGTTCTACCCGAGAAACCATTTTGTAAGCTCAGCAAGTCTTCTGTCCAGCGACAAAAGCATCATGTGTTTCTCCTTGCTTTGCTTACTCTGACCATTTATTTTTTTGTTGTATTTGGGTTTGTCATATTGCTGATTCTAGGAGTCTAGTTAGGACATATTTTGCTGCTTGGCCATCCACACATTTCGGGACACATTCTGCTCATAAGTAATCCAAAGTTGGTTTTTAGAGCTCAACATTTTTGTGGCTTCTGGCTGACCTTCACTGAGTGTTTTTCTGTTGCGTTTCAACAGCATTTTGCTGATACAAGATGTCTGGTTGCTGGGTTTGTACTTGACATATTTGTGGTTGGTTGACTGAGCTTCTGGTGGATTTTATTAATGTTTTTGGATCAGTGATATGACATGTCAAGTTTGCTGAGTTGACTAGCAGACAAAAGCAAGGTGACAGGGAATGTCTGTGGATTGTTTTTTACCACAAGCTCTGGTTTGTTCATATTCCAAATGTCCTTCATGTAATAACAGCTTTTAGATATTAGTCTTTAATGCAAATACAGGCCAATTTGACATTTTTACTTCACATTAATAAATGTTCATAATATTTACTATTAACACTAATTGACTAGCTAACGCAAGTTAACCTGACAAGATTTCTGAGAAGATTTTTACATCACATTCATAACTATTCATAATATTTACTATGAACACTAGCTGACTATCTAAAATGTGGTAATCTGACAGAATTTCTCAGAGGATTTTTACGTCACATTAATAAATGTTCATAATATTTACTACTAACACTAACTGACTAGCTAACGCAAGTTAACCTGGCAAGATTTCTGAGAAGATTTTTACTTCACATTCATAAATATTCATAATATTTACTATGAACACTAGCTAAAATGTGGTAATCTGACTCAGGAGATTTTTGCATCACATTAATAAATCTTCATGGTACATAATCTAGCGTACAGGATTCCTGAGAGATTTTTAATGTCCCATTTACAAATGTACATAATATTTACTACTAACACTAGCTGACTATCTAACAGGACAGGATTTCTGAGAATATTTTTACATCACATTCATAAATGGTCTTAATATTTACTAGCTGACCAGGTGACATGAGTTAAACTGTCAAGATTTCTGAGTTTGTTCATGTCACATTCACATGATAATATTTACTGATATAACACTAGCTGACTAGTGGTGTTGTTGACATAAGCAAACCTAATACACATTAAATTCCCATTCGCGCTCTGTCAGTGACGGATAATGACTGGTTTCTTTTGGGCCATCAGATCTCATAAATTTGGATACATATGTTTTGTGTTAGGTCTGTGGAATGTCTGATTATGACTGTGTTGTGCTGTGTGGGTAAAGAGTGATATTTTTACATACTTGTGGTAGAGTGGCATGTTGTCTAGAGGGGGTTGACTCATTTTATGATTCTTATACATCCTTTTAGTTGTTGGTCCTTCCTCTTTCTTTTAAAGAATCTTTTCATCTTTACAGGATATACATTCCATAGTGTCCCACATACTTATATACATGTATGTATTTTTATGATTCACAATCTCTATATTTCCGTCCACATTGTAAAAATGCCACATCATTGAAAGTCAATAGCACATGACTACCACTTCAGACAGTAGAGCTGTTTCTCCAGCCACCTGCTGATCCTCTAAGGATTCAGAACATTCCTCCTTTCTGTAACCAGATAACTGTGGACCAAGTGTTATCCGAAATGGGAATAGGGGAATGCATGGGTTGCTTGGAGCCACCCACTTCCTTGTGCCCAAACCGGGCGTCCAAACCACTAAGCACTGCTGGCATGCCCAGTCGGCACAGGATTTTAGTGTCTCAGCACTTTTCCAGGGTCAACAACCATCCAGTTTGGTATCCTGTGCCCAGTTCAGTGGGAGAAGAATGGCTAGTTATTGTCTGAACTTGGGCGTGGAGGATAAAGACACGTTTCATGAGCTGTAGTCAGGCGAACACCTACGCTTTAGAGACACACTCCACCACTGTGCTTGCAAAAACAATGGAGGCTTTTAACCCTCCACCACTTACCAACTATTTGAAGTTCATTTTAAAATACCCATGACATGGTCATCTTGTTAGAAATAGAAACAATTTATAAAAAAAAAAAACAATGGAAACATGTCACCTGGTCTTTTTCCAGTCTTCAGCTGTCCTGTTTGGGTGAGTCTGTGTTAGAAATAGAAACAATTTATTAAAAATAAAAAACAATGAAAAAAATGTCCCAGGGTCTTTTTCTCATCTTGACCTGTCCAGTTTGAGTCAGTTTGTGCCCAATGTAGCCTCAGATTCTTGTTCTTGGCTGACAAGAGTGGAACCTGATGTGATCTTCTGCTGTTTTTGCCTGTCCACCTCAAGGTTTGACGTGTTGTGCATTCTGAGATGCTTTTCTGCTCAACACGGGCATAAAGATGGTTATTTGAGTTACTGTAACTTTCCTGTCAGCTCAATCCAGTCTGACAATTCTCCTCTGACCTCTCTCATCTACTTCATACATGCAATTGCTTAAAAATCCAACCACACCATTCTTGCTCATTAGCGTTTGTATGCAGTTGTAATGGATTTGCTATTCACAGCTGATCTGAGACTAATTTAGTTTGGTTTTTTGATTAAATTGGAGGAAAAGATTTGGGGTTTGTAAGGCGGTTGTATGTCAGGGGAAAGGTTTTGTCACTGGATTTTCACAAATTTAAAAAGAGACAAAGAGACTAAGTTTAGTGGGGTGGTGTAATGTGTAAGGTTTCCATGCCATGTTTTTTTTTTTTTTTCCCGTCTGAGAGTGGTTTGAAGTCAACATGATTAATTGAGGTTTCAGTAGAGGAGAAAGAGAGAAAGAGAGTGTGTACCTTTGTATCCCTGTGATCCTCAAGACTGGTGTATCTGTAGGCTGGTGCCATGTTTTGAAATTTCAGGATGGAAATAGCGAGTGAGGGGATGTGCGGTGAGACAAGAAACTTTTGATGTGTGTGTGTGGGCAGTTGTGGCTGTGATCAGTGTGTGACTGAGTGCATGTCAGGCCGTTTGTTTGCCAGACCATGAGCTCTTGACCACCCCCTCAGTTTAACACACACATGCGCTTTGATCTGGTTACACATTGCCAAAGAATGATGTTACTTAAAAGCTAGCAGGCTACAAGTCCAGCCTCTATGTTTGCCATGGGAAGAGACTCTGGTGCTGAAACATTTCCTTCTGACTAGCCTGCCCTTTTTTCTGGACTGTCGTCAGTAAACTTTCGTCTGTTTGTCTTTCTCGTTCACCATTCTTTCTCTCTTAAAAGTCTCAGCATCATTGTAATACCATAGAAAAGATTGTCTAAGGCATCATTGCACATCAAGGCTGTTTTTCACCCCTTATTGCACCTTATTATCATTGGAATTTGTCAAGGTCTTCATTTCTAGACTGTAAAGTAACATGGCATTGGGGTGCCCAAAAAGGAAAAAAAAAAAAATTTTTTTGGCGCCAAATACACTGCAGACATAACAAAGGTGACATTGGGTGCATTTTACAGAATTAGCAGCATAATCTATTGTTGCTCAAGGCTTTTGATGGAAGGACAGCAAACAAGATTAAGATAGAATAGCTAGTTTTATGAGAAAGCTGTGTTATGCAATATTTGACCTGTTAATCAGTCCAGCAATGATCATAATAATAATAAAAGAAAAATATGATATTGATAAAATGTTTCACCTCAAGCTGTACTCTATTGTAATCATACACTTTCAGGTCAATATGTGCTGCCACTGTAAACTCCCTATTGCTCCAGCAAGGCAAAATCCAATTGCATGTGAAAACAAGCATATGAACAACATAATTCATATGAGCATGAGGTTATATGAGAAGTACTGACTACTACTGTACTCAGTAGTATGGTTTCTGCAAGCATTTTCTTATTCGAAAGACTATCAAATATTAAACAATGCACAGTCGTATGCGAATTTGAAATAAATTCATATTTTCTTCCTTTTGAATTTGACTAAACACCAACACGTTTTGCGAAATTTTTTAAACCAATGAAATGGTTTACTTCAGGACAGAATTACTTCAGGACAGTAGTTATTTGGTTGAAGTGTGACAAATAGAAGAATAGTCATATACAGTCTATCTTACAGTAAAAAGTGAAAGAGAAATGTTTATTAAAAATTTAGCAGTTGGGACAAATGACTACCTCAGCCTGAAGTCTTTGAAAGCTTGTGGGAACCTCCTATCATGCACTTCTTTGCAATAATGAGGCTAGATTAAGTAATGATTTTTTTCATGATGCTAAATGATATTAATATTACCATTAGGGTGCTGTGTTTATGTGAAAAGAGCTCCCACAGGCTTTTATCAAAGTCCTACATCAACTAATTTTCCTAAACGTGATTTGATTGCACTTAAATGAAGAGTTTGGCCAAAAATTAAATGCATGCAATTTACTACTTACTCCAAGCCATTAGTTTATGACATTAATGTCTGAAGTCTGGTTCTTTTGTTTAGTACTGGAGCTCAAGGCTAAAGTTAACAAGATAACAAGTAAGGGAAACTTATAGCTACCAGTTTAACATCATGCGAACTGCATCCCTAAATTATCACTCATTCACTTGAAAGGTAAAGTCAACTCAGAGTTATAAACGGTCATGGCAGCCATTTTGAATCACTGGAATCACTTTCTTACACAGCACTTAGTGGTATTAGCAGGGTACAGTACATTATAGGGGATTTGGATGATTATAGTTCGGATTCATGATTTGTATATTTATCTCTTAATATGGATTTGTTTTGCTGATTTATGAAAACACGAAAGATGTGTTTTCATGTTGATCAGCGTGTGATAGTTTTGCTAAACTCCCTTAATTGTGGCTCCAGTACAAAACTAAGGGAGGGAACTTTGGACACCAGATACGGCTTGGCTGACTTTTGGGGTAAACCTCATTTTCTTGATTTTGGCCAAACTATTTCTTGGAAAATGGAAATGGAATGGATTGGTGCAAAATAAATACAGATTTAAAGAGGATTAAAAAGTAAGAGTTGTAGGCAACACACACATACACACACACAAAGCAAGACTGATGCCCTTGTCTATGTGATTACAGTGTACAGGTTGACGTAGTGCTTACTGGTTTGGAAACAAAGGTATCTGCATGCTGTAGATAACATCAATATATTGATATGTTATATTGTCATTAAAGGTATAGACAAGAACTTTTTAGGCAACAGGTGAGTTTTTATGTAAGAGTTTATTTCTGAACCACAGGGGAGTAGTAATTTGTACCATTAAAAAGATGACAGCAGTCAAAATTTAGCCTTTGTGTCTAAACAGAAGGTTTAATGTTATAGTGGCATAGGTATTACTTTAAGTTAGTGGGAGCACTGTCTCTCTCTCTCTCTCTCTCTCGCTCTCTTTCTCTCTCTCAGTTTAAACTAAGGCTAAAGTTTCCGTTGTACACACTCGGAGCAGGGCGCAGGGCAGTGACTCCATGCCTTTATACGGCTGCAGCTGTATCCTCTTGGCATGGAGTTTACTCTGGTTGGCAGTTTTCCCCAAAGCCTGTCATATCCATTTATAAATAACATTACTAATCCTCTATTGATTAAAAAAATACAATTATGACCCTTTTTGAAACCTCTTTTACAGCAGAGACATGCCAAAACTCACATGCAGCCCAGATTACGTGGAAATACATGAAGTACATTAATGAGTTGTTTTATAATGGTTTTCTGTTTTTTTTTTTTTTTTTTTGTCTAGCAGCATACACACTCTTAGTGATGTAACAATGAAGCAAATGGCCTCACATCAACAGCAAAAGTAGGAGTAGATACCCCTAGGCATTAAAAAGACAAAACAGGTACATCTATGATACAAACAAAATATAAATGTTGACATGATTTGAGAAACCTTTGTAAATTTTGAGTAGTGGCTTAGCATTTTAGCATCTGAGGACGCTGGTATGAGTTATCACTCAAAAATACACCAAAAGATTTTTTCCACAGTAAAAACGGCAGACCCGATTGATATGAATCTGGAATGATTGACAGTTGTGCAGGCGTTTGGAATTCGCTAATATTAACTCACGCCCATTAGAAGCCCCGCCCCTTTCCTCCCATCTCACATTAGTAATCTTTGGGCTGGTGCTCTCACGTCTACTCAGTTTTCCTGCTTGAAAGTTGCACTGACTCGGTGCTTTTATGTTCTTTCAAGGTAAACAGAATATTTTGAGTTCATTAATGTGATGCTAACCATACTTATTAGAGATGCATCAAAAATTATGGCCCCCAAATATTTTTGGAAAAAGAAAGAGATGCGCAGGCAGCACATTGGAGCTGTACAATTGAGCTTTTACTTACCTGATGGACTAGTTAATGAATTTATGATTTGTATTAGTACAGAAATGCAAAATACACAGATACAAACAAAGTATGGCATAAATGATGTGCATTTACATACATACACTATATGGTCAAAAATATGTGGACGCCTGACCATCACACTCATATGTGGGTCTTCCCTAAACTGTTGCCACAAAGTTGGAAGCGTACAATTGTACAGAATGTCTTTGTATGCTGTAGCATCAAAACTCCCGTCACAGAAACTAAGAGGCGTAAACCTGTTCCAGCGTGACAATGTCCCAATGGCAAAGCTGGAATGGAAGAACTTGAGTGACCTGAAAACGGCCCTGACCTCAACCCCACTGAACCCTAACATTAAAATTTTATACCCATAGTTTTATGTAAGCTTTACCAAATCTTTTAGCAGCATAGCTAGTGGGTTAGTTTTTTACTTCACACTATTGTGTGAAGCTGCTATAAACTATATGCAGACTTAGATATTGTATGGCTGTCTGTATGACATTCACTGTAGTCCTTGGCTTGGACTAGCTACACCTGCACCAGTATTGAAAGACACACACAAACACACACACACACTGGGCAAGTCCCTTTGGTGCACAAAGACATTACTGTACATAAAGTCTCTCTCTCTGTATCTCTCTCTCTCTCTCTCTCTCTCTCTCAATGTGTGCCAACATATATTTAATAAAACACAAAACACAAACTAGGGATTTTTAGAGAACAGAAGAAAACATTTATATCCTTTTGGTACTGCATGCACTGTTACACTGAACATTTTCTGTCCTCACATCTTCATTCATTTAGGATCCACTTCTGTATCCACTTTGTTCCTGTTGACCAGTCACTGTGGCTACAGTACTACAATATACAATCTACTGTATATATTTACACACATAGTGTAGTAGCCACAGTGACTATTCTCTGAGTCACAGGGGTATAAATGTTTAAATGATTCCAGGTCAGCGAAATATAGGATGTAGCTGCAGGGGATGTGGTTATGCTCTGTGCCTTCAGGACTACTCTTATGGAAAGTGAGAGATTGTAGAGAGCTAAATCGAGTAGTGCCTTACACAGGCAATGCTCTCTGAGGCAGCGAGTTGGCTGCCCTTCATATCCTCCTTAAACTGATACACACACACACACACAAACACACAAACACACACACAGAAAATTATCTGGGTCCACATGGACCTCTGTCTTCTTTTCTGTCTCTCCAGTTCTCCCTCTATTTTTTCTCTCAGTGTAAAATGAGCCCTTAGGTACAGTTTCATATGGAAATAGATGCCGTCTTTTGTAGCTTTTTGTAAATGGGAAGCAGCTGCTGGTGTCTGTGCACTGAACTTATAAAGTGTGTTTATATGCATATGTAATTGACTTATTCTGTTTTACATGCTTCCTGCACAAGCATGCTGTGCATTATGCACCACATGTTATTAGGACCAACTTTTCATTTCCGCCATTAAAAGCTTGCATGACCTACAGCAGTATATCACAACGAGTGTAGCTATGTGCTGGAATGTTGTTGGGCAGACATCTTGGACAAACAGAATCTCTTTTTTCCCAACAAAATTTGGTATCTTTCCAACTCCAAGTTTCTGCCTCTTAAAGTTTGCTAGAAAGTTGGAGGTTATGTGTATGATAATACACAGGAGTGGACAAATCATTAATTAGCTGGAATGCCAGGCAAGTAAAGCTCCAATGTGTTGCCAAGTCCTATTATGCTAGCCTTGGAACTCAATTAACTAGGCTAAAAAGTGGCAACTAATGTAATATAAAGTGTAATGAGGACTTGAATCCTTGAGAGGGTGCGACTGTATGTAGCCATATAGTCTTTATCAGCTCCTAGCAAGTACACTCACCAGAGGCACCACCATATATATATATATATATATATATATATATATATATATATATATATATATATCTTCTTCTAACTAGTTAAACATCAGTGAAATAATGGACAAATTACTGTGAAAATTGGTTGTTTGATTTACATACTCCCTGCTAAGCTTTGTATTAGTGATTAGCAGTGCAAGCTCTCTGCCTTTATACAAAGTTATGTCTCTATACACATTTAATGAAAGGTTGTATATGACAGGATAAGATGAAACCACAATTCTGCGTTTTTCCATTTTTTTAAGTCAAGCAGTACACAGGAACTAGTTGCTGGTAGGAACTAAAGTTATGAGAGGGAAAATGAAAAAAATGTCATGCCACGCTAATTGGCTAATTATTTGGATTTGTTGCTTTTACGCATCATATCTAATTTGCATCTGAAAAAAGAAAACCTCTACTCAGATGTCGCCTGTCACACTGTCATTTTGTCGCAACAGTAACATTTTACAACTGTATTCTGCACAGTTTTGTCCCTATACCTTCATATTCCTAATTCTGGAAATATTGTCTAGCATGTGTCCATGCTGCCTAATATGGCTAGTAAAAAAAATGTTCCTACTAACAGCCAGACAATGTGTGTAGTGCAGCAGGTGGTGGGAGTCAGAAAAGGCTAGCATGTATAAAAATGAAAAGGTTTTGTGTCAGTAAGTCAGTAAGGAGTTTTTTCTTTAACAAAAGCAGCAAAAAACAAAATGCTAGTGAGTGCTTTAGGCTAGCGATTTGTACGCTATGGATTTTTTACAGTATGTTAGACAGAAAGGATTTTGGATGAGAAAGACTCATCCAAAGACTTCCTTTGCTTGTTAGCTACAGTAGCATTGTAGTTTTAGTGCAAACTAAAGATGCAAACATATTCTGGCTCATCAGCTACATTTGGGTTAAACAGACAATTGTGTACATTTGATGTTGCACCAAATTATTCCTTTAAGTTATGTATTTCCCACAATTACACGTCCTCTCTCCTTGACAAGACATAAGGCTAAAGCTCACCTTCTGCTTTCTCTCCTCGGTTTTCTGCTGCTAGCTTAAACCTCTGAAGAATATTCTAGTGCTCGGGTCAGTTGAGACGTGATCCTTATAATAGATTGTTAATAGCATATTGAGCCTAGAATAGAACTGTTCTTGATCAGCAGCGCTACAGCTGCAGAAGATGGTTAATATCTATATTATACAACACATGACAATGTAATAAAAGGTCTCAGAGGTGGAGATGGAGACTTTCATATGTGTGAAGATCTAATGTGCATTACAGATAATACTTGGAAAGTTTGTCCAGAGAAAGAAGAAAGGTCAGGTTAACTGAGGAAAGTGAGCGAGCTATATTTCCTTCCACCTCCTGTACATTTTCTATTGACACTGGTGAAAATCCTGCACCGGTTCTGCAGAAGGAAGCTTTGATTTTTTTTTTTTCATATTTGGTCATTTACTTTCCCTGAGGTAGAGCGCAGATTAAAGATTTATCGAGCAGCCGTACATTCTCTGTGGCCGCATAGCTCGTCTTTGATAAGTTGTGGGAGCGAGACTTTATGCAAATGAGAAGTGAATATTGCCGGGCCAGTTAGATTGTTTTATGTGATGTTGGTCTCATCATGCTCACGGTCACGGTCAAGGCGCACTCTAAAATGAGTGCAGTATAAGATGGAAGAGATAGAAAGCAGCGAAGAGGCAGCTATTCCCTGAAAAACATAATTATAGCAGCAACTGAATGCCCTGTATACACTACAGAAAGACATCTAAAATAACAGGAAATCACTACACTGGTTTAAACCTTTTATTTATTCAATACATAAATGTGTATTAAGCAGGAGATAAATACGTTGTGCAAAAATGTGTGCAAACATTCAGTGGGATGTAAGTGCATAAGAATTCGATTAACACAAAGATATTCAAGAGATTTCCAAAATCAGCCAGCAGTTTCACTGGGGCACAAATCTAATCTACATTTTGCTCAGTTTTTCAACGACGAGTATGATGATTCCATTTTTAACGTGATCGATCCTTAATGTGATAAATAAAAATAACACACGGTGGGCTGTTAACACACACGGCACGACGGGGTGGTGAGATGTGGCTAGTAGCAACACATCCTGGAGTTTTATATCTATCTATCTATCTATCTATATATATATATATATATATATATATATACTGACCGTCCACTTTTATAGGAACTTTTATATACTATATATACATTATATATATATATATATATATGGAGCTTTTACAAAAACCAATTCGCCCTCTCTTGGTTTGATACTTTGTTTTAAAACCTGTCCATTGACCCAACAGAGCCACATTAAGCAAGATCATTACAACAAATAATACAGTATCAATACTATAAATAGTATATAAATAGTATTATATATATATATATATATATATATATATATATATATATATATATATATAATACTGTTTATATACTATTACTATTACTATATACTATTATTTATATACTATACTATTTATATTATATATATATATATAATACTATTTATATACTATTTATAGTATTGATACTGTATTATTTGTTGTAATGATCTTGCTTAATGTGGCTCTGTTGGGTCAATGGACAGGTTTTAAAACAAAGTATCAAACCAAGAGAGGGCGAATTGGTTTTTGTAAAAGCTCCAAGTGTGCACACATATATCTACTGAAACTCAATACTGGCCTCACTAATGCGTGTGTGGACATGCTTCAGATGTTGCTGACCCATTAGTTACCCAGCTACTTTAGCGTGCATGAGTGAAAGTGAGACCAATCGCTTCAGGTTCACAGTGATTAATGTTCTCATCAGTGATAGGGAGAACAGACACACAGAAAGTAGCAGTGAATGAGGTGGAGCCAAAAAAAACCCTTTTTCTCTGTCTGTCTGTGTGTCTGTCAGTGAAATGTCAATCAGACTCAGTTGTAATAAATAGATTTACACTGCTGCGTGGCAGTTGCCCTTTTATGCTGATGTGAGATCAGCTTTCCAGCCCTGGATCTTTGGCTAAAGGTTTATGAGAGAAGATGAAGAAGAACCTTTCAGTAAAGAGCGCACAACAGCCATGATTTCACCAAGATGAAGTCTTAAACAGAGCTGAGGCTAATTTTCCAGTGTGTATTTGAGGTGTAAAATTCATTTAAATTGGAAATTTTTTACATTAAAAAAAAAAACATCTTTCCATCTTTCTTCCATACATCCACAATACAGTATGCTACAATAATGGACAAATATTGATATAAATACTGCGTTCTTATACTTTTATCCCCAGCTCCATTCTCCACACATACATTTTTTTGGGATTTTTCATGTTCAGGTGGAACAGCTTTTTATTATTATTTCTCCATATTGAATTCTGCATTGTTGTAAAACTTGTTATCTTGTTTCCTGAAACATAATGTTACCCATGTGTAGGCATTTCTGTAAATGATGTAATGATTAGTACTGATACATTAAGCATTTCCTGGGATTCTGTTGGTTATTGGCGTAACGTTTATCATCGGTTTTATCAAAATGACCTGTCGCTGTGAAAATCCTCCATTTTCAACTTGTCTTTTTGCCATTTTTGCGTACCACACTCGAAGGAAAACGCTATCCACCCACTTCCTCATACATGAGCTAACAAACACCCACGATTGGCGAGTGTCTCTGTGATTGACAGGGGACAAAGAGTATATGATCCCTCCCAGTCTAAGAGCATGGTCAATTAGGCTCTCTCAGCTCCCAGACAGGGATGACTGTGGCATTTGTGGGATTTGAACTTGTGATCCTGACGAAAACGTGAATGCTTCTCTTGCACCAAGAGAGCCCTTTTAATCTTTTTTAAGCACAGTTACCGAAATACAAAATGGCCCAATAAATCCTAACTACATAGGGTATTTGTGATTTTTGCTACAAACTGCTTCCAATAAGTGCCTATTCGAAATGAAGTACTTACATATAATATAATTTTTCTGACACTTCTTACAATGTTTGAATGTTGAACATCATAAATTTATTCAGATTTCTTTTTGAGGTGTATTAAACAACGCAATAGTCATTTGGCCAAAAACATGTTTGGATAGACTAAATATTAAAATTGTATTTGAACCATCAAACTCATTCTCACTGTTCTAGTGTCCTTGACTTGAGAAAGTCTGGTAGCAAGGACTTATGATAAAATCAGACATTTGAGAAACTAATTATACCTAGTCCTGAAGTCTTGATTTTGATTATTACTCAACTGTCTGACAAATGAACCTGTACAGTGTTGATTTATATCCAGCAAAATCTGAAAGAATTACGTACTCTGTGATAATAACGGCTATGCAGAGGAAACCTTTGATTTTTGTTTCATTTTAGTCATTCACTTTCTAGCAGAGCTATAGCAGATTAAAGATTTATCGAGTGGTCGTATATCCTCTGTGGCTGCAGAGCTTGTGTTCGACAAGTTAAACACGTGTCCCTGTTCCAAATCCGTGTCCTTACCTCAACTTTACAATGATGTTTCTTATACAGTCAGCTCTTACAGTATGTCCTAATGAAAGGATTAAAAAAAAACATTTAAAATGAGACTTTATATTTTCATAACTCTGGTTTTAAGCAGTGTTGTTTTGCAGAGAGGAAAGCCATAAGCTGAAGCACAGCTGCTGTAATTGGTTGCTAATGATGTCATGCAATATGGCATGAATCAGTAAGCATTAGCTGGTGTCACATGACTCATATTTAGCATTGGGTCATGGGAAACATTAAGTATATGCTGTAAGCGTTGAGACGGAGCTCCCTCTCAGAGCTAAAACGTTTCATTCATTCATCTTCAGTAACCACTTTATCCTGGTCAGAGAGGATCCGGAGCCTGTCCTGGGAACACTTGGAGCTAAAGTGGAAGCTAAGTCACTGTTATGTTATTATATTCTCAGTGTTGCCTTACGTTTTTATGGAGCTCCAGAGGTACAGTCAGGATTTGATGCTTCCAAGTGACTTATTTTTTCCCTTTCTTGCAGGGTAGGCCATCTGATCAAGCTGCGTCTCAGAGCTCACTCTATGTGAGAGAACTTACTGGTCTTGCCTTCACATTTTTCAATGCATTCCCCCTGACGCAGCTCCATGACAGGCTTTCTTGAACCCAATTGTGTAGTTGTAGTGCGTTATTTTCTCTTCACCTACTTCCAGGCCCAGGCACTGTAGCATTTTGTCAGAGAAATTTCACAAGCGATTTGACACTCATTTCAGGCTCCGGAGTGGTGTTACAGAAAACATGTAGAATACTCATGATGCCACAAGCCATCCATGAGAGCAAAATTGGACATGCTGTCTGGGTAGGAGGGATGGCATACTCTTTCCTCTGCTAATCAGAGTGATACTAGCCAATCCCAGGTGTCTGTGAGCTCCTGTATGCAGAAGAGGGCGGATAGCACTTTCCTCCATCTGTGACATAACGTGAGCAACAGTTGAAAATGAGTTTGAGTTGAATTGTGGTGAGATTTCACACACAAATTCTTCTCATCTCATCTAGGTGAGTCAGCTAGTTTGCTAGCAAGCAGACTGGGCAGGTTGACAAGCAAGGTATATTGAGACTTCTTATATACAAAAGCTTGTATATATGTAGGACTTGACGTAGTACTTCTGAATTTATTGAGCTTGCATTTGCAAAGCTGGTGAAACTATCCAAAATGCTAAGTCATGGCTTGTGGAAGGGGTATTCAACTAAAATTTGTAAAGTGTACATAATTTTACATTAAAGTCCGGAGGTCCGGAATAAGCAACTAACGACTGAATGGAGACATCAGCTAGCTTTTAATGCTTAACCATTAATGATTAGTTTGTAGCTACAAATGAGATCTTTGAAGTTTTTATATTTTGTTGTTATAGTGGTTACCACTTTCGACTAGAGCAATAGAATCTGACATGGGGAGAATAAAGTAATACATCTTTGTCCAGCTGTGTTTATGTCATGTTGTCAGTTTGCTAATTAGACCATAGAGGATAAATAAAATGTGAAGTCTTCCTGAGGTAATGTCTTTTTTTTTTGTTCTTTGCCAGTCTTTTAAAAAAGACACAAACTACAAATTGTAGAATTTCACATTTGCAGGTTAATTCTTTTACTTGCGTTGTTTATTGACCTCCATCATGTCTCATCCACAATGCATGCATGCATCTCTTCTTTGGCATGTGGATAGGAAAGAGATGCAGTCATTAATTCTTCTGTGCAAGAGATCAGCGAATATGAATGTAGGAAGTGAAATAAGATGGTTAGTATTCTATACCATACCTTGATTTGGCGAGTGACATTGACTTTCATGGTTTTGTGTGTGTGTGTGTGTGTGTGTGTGTGTGTATGTGTGGTGTGAAATTGCATGCTAAGTGCATACTAAATATGTATGTTTGTGTGTATGTCTGTGAGTGTGTGTGTGCATGGCTATGTAAGAGGAAAGAATCAGGAGATTTCTACGTCCTTCTCAATCACAGACTTGCCACGCACTTCCTTTTATCCAATCACACCGCTTTCCTTTTCCTCTCCCCTCCCTCTGTTGCTATGGAGACTCGAGAAGTCTCTCAGGTGCCTTACTGCTGCGAAGTGAAACAACTTCTCTCCCTCTCTCTCCCTTTCTCTCCCTCCTACATGTTTCTTCTCCTTCCGGCTACTTTGCTTTCTTTTTTTTCCCTCAGAGCCTATTGTCTCCCCCCTTTTCCTCCTGTCTGTCATCCATAAAATATCTTTCTTTCCTTTTTTTCTTCTTGAAGGGAGCGGCGCAGAGGGGACTGTGTGCTGGGGTAGAGAACAGGTGGGAGTGAGAATGAGACCACAGAGGCAGAAAGGGGGAGATGAGATATGAATTCCTGGGATAGAGAATGGGGGAAGTATCTGAATTTGAAATCTGCTTCTATGGGCAGAAAATTCAAACCAGTGTCTCACAGTTTGAAATGAGTCCCTCTCCACATGTGCTTGGACTACATCACCATGTTTTAAAAGCATTGAACGGGTTTTTACCTTTACAGAGTATATAATAATGAACTCCCAAGGTAACTTCCTGGTACTCAGTAGGTTATTATAGCAGCGATCTGCGGGGCCCAAGCACTATTCACAAATAGCACCGTCTCAGTGGCTGGTTCTTGTTACGTCACACAGAACACTAAAGAGACCACAGATGACCATACTGTTCATCCCACAAAACCAGTTTCTTGAAATTAAATAAAGTAATATAATAAATTTACTACTGCTACTACTATTACTACTACCACAACTGCTATAACTAACTACAACCAAACATGTGCCTCTGAAACTGACAGATATGTAATATAAAGCAGGCGAGAATTAATTTGTGTTTTTGTTTCTCTGCCAACATTCGCCTTTACTTTAGTCTAATATGGAAAATGGTAGGAGGAGAGTGAATGCACTGTGGGAATATTTTGAATTTAACTCTCTTCCACAAAAGTCCATGTCAGGTTTCTAATAATAACAAACTGTATGACAGTCCTGTGTAGATGTTTGGGTTATATTTTGGTAAAGATCATGAGCAGATTCTAACAGTGTGGTGTTAGTAGAGAGAAAACACAAATGATGAATTATGTGAAACAAAAATTTCCTCCAAATGTATTGTATGCAGGGACTTCTACTGATAATGTGCATCACATTAAAATACTGTTTCAAGGCTATACATTTGGATGAAAGTTCCATTACCAATAAAGATACGTCTTAGCTTGCATAACTGCATACTCATATATCTGCTCCAGAAACATTGAATTTTGTACTTAAATGTACCATTCAACCAGAAGTACTGATTTTCACGTATAGATCGTTAATGATACTTTAAACTTATTTTGCTTACAGAAAGACTGCTACCATGTGTATTCATACATTCTTCTCTAAAGATCAGATGCAAAATATCACTTCACATCTCCACAACTGAAATGACTATAACTGAAGCTCCAACTAGAACGGAAACAGAATTTAACAGAAATTTCAAGGCCACACTAAAATGAATAGTAACACTGGTGCTAAAAGGACTACCACTACACACAATAGAAGAGATGAGAGAAACTTTATACTGTGCATCTTTAAAGAAGACATTATTAATTGTTTAGTTAGATAGATTTTTATACAGTTATAACTCTGACTTTTTCATTATATCTTAAACCATGTTTGTGTGTGTGTGTGTATGTGTGTGTTTCCAGTTCCACAATCACTCAAATTTCAATTACTCCACTTGCTATGAGCCAAGGCCAAATGTCAAAACTGGTCTGTTTATTTTCTGAAGGAAACTGTTTAGCAAGGCTAGCAGAAATAGAGAAAATAAAGCGTGTACGTGTGACAGAGAGCGCAAGAGAGCAGACCACACATCTGGAATAAGGTGGAACCAGGTGAACAAACACTCTCATAGAGAGAGAGGAGAGAGAGAGCGAGAGAGCTTTCATGATTACCCTGCCTCAGCCTTATTGTTATTTCTCTTTGGCTCCTCATCATTGTCTCTCTCCATCTTTCCCTCTTTCTCTCTTTCAACCTCTTCCTCAGCACGTGTGTGATTTTTGCCATCTGTGATTTATCTAGTGATTAACATATACACACAAACACAAGCTTGATCATTTGAGATGATATTACTCTTCACAACACTTCACAAATGTAATAATGTTCACAGTGACAATTCTACATTTCCCGAGTCGTTTCAGTTTTGTTTAGTTTTGCTGGCCCTGGAGGCGGATTACTGCCTCGCTGCCCTGAGGCACCATTAAATGCTTAGTAAAAGAACATTAGAATCCCATAATTTCACTCGAAACACCTCCGAAGGTTATTTGTGACTGTATCCTGCTGTTTGAAATCATTTCTGTGCTCAGAATTTGTTGGCTGTTTCATCAGTGATTCTGTTCCACACAGCCGCCTACTTTGACACGCTCTCAAAACATGAAACATCTCTCCAACAGACAAGACTATGAATATGACTAAGTGCTCAGGACCAGCTTAGAATTGAACATTTGTATTTTTTTTTTTTTTTTTTGGAGTGCCTGGGTCTTATTTATCAAAGCATGTGTAGAACAAGTTTGTGTGGAAGAACCACCAATACCCACAGGAAAATTGGTGTGTCATGCCTAAGAACACCCTTACCCATGATAAAATTACTGTAACACTCAGCCTCTTGGTTTAACATCATCACAAAATACGTTTTACATTTATTGATGTTTTAATTATTTTGTATTTGAAAACATTGAGAGAGTAAGTCCTCATCAGGCTGTAGTGCTGTAGTACTTTTAGGAATGAAAATTGTAAAAAACAATATAAAACTGTGCAGGAAATGGCGCAAAAAAGATACAAATGCACGTCATTGGGTGCCTCAAGGGTACATCTTCTGTACCTTTCATTTGTATATTTCACTCAGGAATGTGACCAAGTGTACCTTTAAATCTTATTTAAGATATATAATTGGACCTTAAGGACCACACTTATGCCTTGAAGAGCACAAGAGCACCTGATTTGTACCTTGGAGAACGAAACCTTTATTTGACTATCCATGAAACAAAAGAACAGTCCTGAAAAATTCTTTTGAGTGTCTTCATAAAAGCTGGTTTTGCTCGTCCTAGACCCACTAGTTTGTTTATCTTCCTCTGTATTTTTCCTGTCTGAAATGAGGCAGCCACCTTGTCTGGAACGCTCAAAATGGGCAATTATGTGCAGGAGGATGAATATAATACAGCAGAAATGGCACCTTGTGTGTCAGAAGTTTGTGCTCGGTAGTATATTGTTTTATAAAATGGCCATTATGAATTATTTCACAAAGGAGCTCTGCAAACACGTAGGCACATGCACACACACCCCACACGCACACTCATTAGTGGTGAGAGTAGGTAGGGTGTATGCTAGGAGGGATGGGATTAATTGGTTGGACACTTAGAGGAACCCGTCCGGTGACTAAGTAGGAGACGTGGAAGAGAGGCCGTGACCTGGTGGGTCATACTTGAAATGATAAAAAGGAGAAAGCAGAATTGCTTTGAATTTGATTCCGGGGCTGCGTTCAGAGAGGGCAGAGTACTTTTGCTTCAAATGGAGGTACTGCTGTTGTCAATGATTTATAGTGTCGGATATTATCAGTATCACAATATGCAGTTTGGACATTATAGATGGCTGTAGAGTAAACAAATCAAACCAGACTTAGATTTTCAAAGCTTGAAATCCATTAAGACTGCACAAGCAGTGTGTTTTGGGATATGATTATTTTAGATTGTTGTAGTGTTGATGTGTGTTTTGAAATATCATTTTCTTTTTTTTTTTTTTTTTTTTTTCCAGATGCAGCTTCTCGACAAGTTCCCAATCGAGGGAGGGCAGAAGGACCCCAAAAAGCGCATCATCCCTTTTCTTCCAGGTGAGAAAAGGCACTTCCTTTGCTCTTTTTTCTGTTCTCTGTCATTCAATCACTCCATCCCCCACACTCACACATGCAGTGACAAATGCAGGCTGCCAGCAATACTGTCTGTGGTACGTCATTTGAATGGTTGGCTAGGACCCCCTCTTTTTTAATCCCCAGGCTGTTAAGACCCACACACTCACGCTCACACAAATACTCATGCTGTCAGTGTGTCAAAGAATCGTTAGGAGAAGCATAGGAGAGCGATGAATAATGCAGCGGAGCGAGAGAGAGACAATATGATGTGCGTTTTCAAACCCTTGCTGACTCGGCACCTCTCTCATCTTCTAGTCTCCAGTCTTTTCTTCTGTCTGACTGCAGTCACACTGTCTCTAAAAAGCCTTCACACGTCATCTGAACACATCGATTTTACATAGAGTGGGACGCATGATCACTCCCAGGACAGCTGTTTGAATGTCTTGGTAATTCCTGTATATTAATCTGTCTTGCAGGAGTGCAAATTTTGGTCTGCAGTAGTGCTTTGTATTGTATATTTCGAATTAAGGTTGTAGCATGCCACTCTTCTAATAACATAAATGCACAAAAAAAATGCAATAAAATGTCCTCATTTCCTTTCAGATAAGTAAAACAGGAAAGGTTAAAGATTGCAGTATTAGAGCATTAATCATGAATCAATACCATAGTTTCAGTCACACTACGCCTACACAGAATCAGGGCAATCAGAACAGGATGCTCACAATTTCATCTCTTTATATTACAGTTGTAGTATTATTTAGTAAAAAAATGTTATCTGTACATTATCCACACTGTGGGTTTTAGTTCTGTCAGTCCCAGTGAATGAGGCGTGGCCTTTGTGCTTGTCAGTTCCAGTAATAAATGTGTGCCTGTCAGTCTGAATGGAGGAGGCCTGGCCTCTGTGCCTGTCAGTTGTGGTAAGAGAGGCGTGGCCACCATGCTTTTCAGTCCCAGTGAAGGAGGAGTAGACTCTATACCTGTCAGTCCCAGTAAAGGAGGCGTGTCCTTTGTGCTTGTCAGTTCCATTGAGGGAGGCATGACCTGTATGCACTTCAGTCAAATATGAGAAGGAGGCATGGCTTCTTTCAGTGAAGAAAGCATGGTATTTGTGCATGTCAGTCCCAGTGAAGGCCACTGTGCAAATGCAGTAAAGAAAAACTGGTGTCTGTGCCTGTCAGTTCCAGCAAAGGAGGTGTGGCCTTCATGTCACACTTTATTGAAAGAGGTGTGGCCTCGGTGTCTTTTAGTCAGTGAAGGAGGTTTGGCCTCTGTGCTTGTCATTTCTGGTGAAGAAGGCCTTAATTCATGGGGAGTAAATATATCTTTCATTGAATGGATGACTATCAAGATGAATTTCTTATTGTCTCAGAAGATGATATACACTCCTATTGAGCATGTTAGGTATTAGTTTTCGAGTCAGATAGGTTTGAGCTGCATACAGGGCTGGGAAACCCGTAGCAGAGTTGAGTGAGACATGCAGATCTGTTTAGGAGAGAGTGGGAAAGTATCATGAGTGTTGTTTCAGGACTTAATTTAACCTTAGGCTTCAGATACTATTTCCCATATGAAGTGTTTCTGATAGCTTTCTCTATCGAGTTCAGAATATCTTATTGACTTGACCCTATGTAATTACATGCTTTTGTGTATCAGTATGTTTCTCTGGCTGGAGTGCATTTACTGACTTTGCATTCTTTTGTCCATGTTTGACATTGTCCCTGTTATTGGGAGTTTGTAGTCAGAATTCAGCTCTATGAAAATATTTAACCCCTTAAACTCACAGGACCCACTGCTGTGTCCTTACTTCATCTCTATCTAAAGAGAATTATGCAGCCGTGTTTAAATCCTTTATTCTTTCCAGCTCTCACCTCCTCAAAGGTTCCAAAGCTTCAACTCCATGCTAATACTGTTGTCAGTACCATTGCACTTATCATCTTTTAGATCTCTGACTAGCTGAGCCAAGCATCTGGCATAACTCAGATCAACTGCATCATATAGGTGCACTGCAAACCGAAACTTTGAGTCCTTTATCCCTTATGTTTGAGATTGTTGATTTTTTTCTTCTAGTAAATGCCATTGTAGCTGCGCATGTAATGTCCTGTTGTGACTTCAGCGAGGCACACAGCTGCTAATGTCTCATAGGAACAATGAAAATACAGCATCAATCAATAAATTAGCACAGAATCACTAGAAACCTCACCGATTTTCAGTAGAAACATATGTAATGTGTTTCAGAGTTCCTTTAAGAGGTTAAACAGGAAGATTCTGGGTTGCGATGTTAAAGTCAAAGTGGAGAAGTGTAAAGTATGGTCAGAGGCAGGACGCAAGTGCGTAAACTCAGTGTGGTACTTACTTTGGGAAATCCAAGAATCATAGTCATAGTCCATAGCTTGCGGTCAATACACATGTAGGATAATTCATATTCAGAAACAATAATACAAGTGATAGACGGAAAACCATACAATACACAGGGAAACAACGCTCAGAACTGCTTGACACAGTTGGCAAGACTTCACAACAAGAAGCAGAAATATCAGAGAATAAATAGGCAAAGTAATACAGGACTGAACACAGAACTGGTGAACACAATAGGATAATTAACCAATGACAGGGCTGGGCACAAACAGGACGAAAGCCAAAATCAATGCACATGTCAAAATATAAACAAAAGTGCATAGAGAACTGGATACAATGAGCACATTTGGAGTTGGCCTTGAACTGTGCTGTTTAGCGCTTGAATGGTTTATCAGTTGGTGCAGTAAAGTGTTAGGACCACTCTGTCTCTCTCCCTGTTTCTATTTATGTCCCTTTCTCTCCAATGGATGGATGGCTCATCTGGCCCTGTTCAAACTCATATACAACCTTGAAAGTTTATGTATCACACACACATGAAATCACTATATCTCTCTTCCTTTCCCCAGCCGCATACCCAATTTAATAAGGCTTGACACCCACATTGATAAACAGTATCATAAAATGCCCCATGCTGTTCTGTGGCATTAAAGTCAATGACTCGTGGGCACAGGAAACCATGTCACCCAGCACAACACAATATGGTGAGATTGAAATGACTTAGAGCTCAGAATTCATTGTTATTCATAAAACAAGTATATCTTTGCAGCTTTATATCCTTGTAGACCTCTACATGTCCTAAAAACAGCATCCATAGTTCTTGAATTACCTGTTTAATCTGATTAGAGAAGCATTTTGTTGGATCTCGTATAATGCAGTAGGACGGAGATAATAGAGGACGCTGACCTAAGGCCAGCCAAATTTGAATACATTTTGCTGTGTATCATATTGCAGTTGTGTTATGGGCACTCGAGTAGAAAAAGCCTCAAATAAGAAGGGATAAAGGGATTTTAGTAGTTTTAACTCTAGCAGAATCTTCCAATTTGATCATACTGAGAGGGAAATATTGTTAATTGGTGATCAGAGTGAAGTTGTTTCTGGTCCACTGCTCAGGCAGATGTTGATTTGTTTACTGTGAAAAACAATGAGTTTTTTTTTTTAATTTATCATTTATAATTTTTTTGCATGTACAGTGCTACAGTAGCTGCCTTGTGTTATTTTTGAACTCTCTCTATTGTTGACTCTTTTTCCTCATTAAGGTAAAATCCTGTTTCGACGAAGTCATGTACGAGACGTGGCCATGAAGAGACTGCGCTTTATAGATGACTATTGCAGAGTGAGTTTCACCTATGTCCATAAAAAACCTACAAATGTTAATCACTTTTAAAGTATTTTTTACATTCAGAGTGTTTGTTTGTTGCTAGGAGTCTTCCCATATTGTGAGGTTCCTCATGGTTATGTAATAGGTCCCTTTTTACGTTTACTTTCTCTGAAAGAAAAGAGAAAAGAGAAAAGCAACAGTGACTGAAGTTCATTGAAATGTCTTTGCAGCAAAATGGGAAACAGAGGTATCACGTTATCTACACATTAAAAATAACATAAAAAAATAGATGTCTATATTTGTCACAGCATTTGCTATGTTGAATGACAGCGTTGGTGTTTTTTAGAATCTCATTATAAGATACTTTTGTATCGCGCTTACGAAATTGTTCAACTTTCACAGGATTGAGAATATTAAAGATTGTACTTAGACGTGATATACTTTATTTTGCATCTCACTCTCCATCTTTCATTTTCACTGTTTTTTTTTTTCAATTTTATGTCTTCAATTTTCTTGTCTTTTTTCCCCTCTCCCTCCTCTTTTCTGAAGGCATATAGCCAGTGTTACGCACATAAACACACCATTCCTATCCACACATATTAACAAACACGTGTTAATGGAGAACAGCTGCTAGAGGGAGCTGGAAGAGTAAATGGGAATGTTTGGGAAGCCGGACTTTATGGCAACAAGCTCCATGACATTCTCAGAGCACTTTGTGTACACTCTGTTACAGTGGTTCTCAAACTTTCTGTAGCCTGTGACCCCTTTAACTGAAAAAGAAATTCCACTAATCCCTTTAGTACCGATTTATTTCATGAATATTACTTAAATGTGTATAATAATATTTCGTTTATTTGTTAGCAAAATTAAGCTTCCTGACAGGTTGAAGTTGACATAATTAATTTTTTTTTTTTAGTTTTGAGTTTTTGAGTCTGTCTTGAACAAATTCAGTTAAATTGTCCAGTCACTGGACACCACTTTGAGAACCACTGCTCTATGTATAACATGAGGGAAAAAACCCATAATGTCATGAATAAACCAGGAAAATGATAATAGATGCTATGGTGTGATGACATCACCCTTAAATTTTTCCATAACAGCATGTCCTGAAGTATTTTATTCGTCTTACACCGCAGCTATTTAATGAAAAACACGTTGTACTTGTATCCGTTTATAGTCACTTTTAATGTTGTTGAATGTCCCTGAAACAAGTTAGTTCATGTTATCACTTACATTATAGCAGCTATAAACCATCAATCCATCACCAGCCTCCGGTAAAAAAACGCAACATGTCATGTTACCGAGAAGACACCAGTTTTGAAGACTTTCTAGTGTCGGAAAGCTTAAAGAAACATCTTTACTTCTGATTGTTACAAAGCGCTGACACTGTAGGCTCCTTTCAAAACTGTGACACTTTTTTAAATGTGTTCATGTGCAGTGTCTGACATACAGTTTCTTTGTAAGTTGTTACTATAGAAATGATAATGTAGTAGAACAAATGCATTAATATAAACTTGTGATTTGAATTACAGGCAGTTCTACTATCAGAGAAAATTAATCAACACTTTCTGACCAATCAGAATTGAGAATTCAACAGCACTGTCTTATAACACACTTTGCCAATATTTATTCCATTCCGATGAGTATTAAGTAAAGCTGTCGGAAACAGCAGGTGCTGTTACTGCATGTCCCATAACGCTGATAAGACAGGAACAGGACTGTATGTTCTGTCAGTTAAGAAACACCTTGGACTTGGTCTTCCTGCAGTGGAGCCCTATTAATGACTTCATTCTAAAATTTATCCTTGATTATTTGAGGAAGTAGCACATTAGTGACCGATGCAAGAGAGCAGTTTGCTTTGAAGTTGTTGGAGAGGGCAATGTTTACCACCCATTTCCTGTGCTCTTTAATTAGGCAAACAACCTCCATGTAATTGCCTGATGTTCTCAAGGAATGCGTTTACTCGAGGGATTCTCCTCACAAGTGCATGTTTCTCTCACATGCTGTCTGTCACTCTCCCCGCTTTTTTCCCCCTCTGTTGATGGTCTGTGCTAATGAGTTATCACAAGAAGCAAGCAGTTCACTGTCTATGCAAATGAAGATTCATAGTTTAGTTTTGCTTCTTTATCTAATAAAAAATGTACTGAAGCTAGGTACAGTGAATTAAGTTAACTGTTGATATGCATGTTTATTAGTAGGTTTGTATGAGCTGTCAGTTTAGAAGGACTTCAACAATTTAGTAATAAATAGATCTTCTGCATATCCTCAGTTAAGAGGGTTTTCACACTTCTGGACTAAGGTTCAATTGCAGCAAGAGTTTGGAACAGCTGTTTTTGGCACCTCGAGTGGTCCATGATGTGTGGTCCACCTGAAAAGTGTGTTTTGGCGTTTGCGTGGAATTTTACACCGTCTGAGTGATAAAAAGGCATTCAAACACAAGTGATTACAATTTCATCACACTAAATTATTTTGCATACAGTTGAACAAGACTGAAATGCATTACCTTTTAAACTGAAAGTAAATAAATATTAAATAATTAATTCAAGACTTAGTCAAATTAACATTGTGACTAGGGCTGGACAATATGATGGTATCATATCAGTATTGTGATATAATAACATTACAATATACTTTTTGCTGTAAGAAGGAACTGACTGGACTAGGGCTGGGAATATGATATTATATCCATATCATGATAAATTACTGTATGACACAATAAACTGAGATATTGTGGGTATCATAATATCCTTCTATAACTTTATTTAAGAAAAAACTGACTAAAAACTGATTCAAAGCAGTTGATTTCAGTCAAAAATGAATGTTAAAGGTTTGTATTGAATCTTTTAGATAAATGTTAACATTGTTACAGATTTTAATAGAATTTTCCTCCATTTTATTGTTATAATTTAGTTAAAAAATATTTAATTTTTATATAAAAGGATAATTAAACTCAGTTGTTAATGTATATCACAGAAATGCCGTTATAAACTTACTTACCCATAGACTGGAAACTATTATTGTACCAATTGTTCCATTTCCTCTGCCTTTCTATGTAAAATACTTTACTTTTTATAAATAATTGGCACCAATCTGTGACTCTGTATTGGCCCTTGTTTTGCTTTATCAGCAAATTTTTTAGATTGTGATACATACTGTGTAATCAAGCCATATCGCTCACCCTTAATCGGGATGTACCTATTGACCTCCATTTTGCACACAGCAGACGTGTTGTGTAAAATTGAGCAATCAATCCATGGTTCAGAAGAAATTTGTCAGCGTGAAAACAAACCATGAATCAATTCCTCATTTCCATCTGGAAATCATAGGTATGGACTCAAGTATTCAGGCCAAGTATGAAAGTTTGGTTGAATGTGGAAGCAGCACATTGAACCAACGAATATTCCAATACTGTGTATTTGTTATAATATATCACATATGTCATTATTTTTATTGAATGTAGGAAATGAATGCCTGCTATCAATCACACATACCAGCTATATGCTACTGCATATTAATAAACTCAGATCCAGACCTGTAGGGCTCCATCACTGCACCCAGTCTCAAATACACTTCATTTAGTTTAAAGCTCTTCAGAATCAGGTGTTTTTAAAGGAAAAATCCAATATATAATAGTAAATAAAATAGGAATTGTGGCATGTGGAAACGTTTGGACATCCTTACAGTTGTAAGGTCTCCTGACTTATTAGGGCTTGTTAGGCTGGTCAAGAATTGTAATTACGAACAACAATTCCGGAGAATAAATTCTTTGACTCTTCAAACCTTGAGCTAACACTCAGCAACCATGGGATCCTCTTAGCAGCTGACTGAGGTTTAAAAAAAAGATGCTAATTGATGCCTACAAAGCAGAGGAAGGCTATAAAAAGATGTCAAAGTGCTTCCAACTCACAATTCCCACTGTCTGAAATGCCATTAAGAAATTAAGGGGAACTGTGAAATTCAAGGCAAGATCTGTATGACTAAAAAAACTCTCAGTTAGAACTGCCTGTATGCTGGCCAATAGTGGTGGTGCATCGTTCTACTGTGCAGCATTGCTTGCACAAACATGATCTGCATGGAGGAGTCATCAGACGGAAACTTTACATGTGACCTCATCACAATGTGACCATCTGATGTATGCAAATCAACATCAAACATGGGGTTGTGTGACAGCAAGTGGCACAGAAAATGTGGCAAAGATAGAAGGAATAATGAATTCCAGTAAATATTAGCAAATGTGGCAGTCAGTCAAGAAACTGAAAAGAGACTGGCTTCTACAAAAGGGCAAAGATCCAAAACATACTTCAGAATCCACCATGAACTTCTTCAAGAAATACATTCTCAAGCTTGAACATCATTGAAAATCTGTGGGTAGATCTTAAACATGCAAGATGGCCGAAACATTTCTCAGAACTAGAAGCATTCTGCAAGCAAGAGTGGGTGAAAACAAGAATTGATAGACTCCTAGCTGGCAACCAAAAATGTGTGCAGGCTGTGATATCTTAAGGGAGTGTAACTGTGTGTGTAAAAAAAAAAAAAAGAATGTATTGTCTGAGCGCTTGTCTATTACCTCCCCAACAGAGTTTTGGACTAATGGTATTCCTAGTTTGTGACCTAATGAGCCAGTATCAGAATGTATTTTTGATAGACTTCAAAGCACTTTTGTAAGTCGCTCTGGATAAGGGAGCGTCTGCCAAATGCCATAAATGTAAATGTAACTAAGTACTGACTTGCATATACGTCTTTTCACTTCAAATGTAGTTTGGCCAGGGGTGCATTAATAACTATAACATTAACGTGACTTTGAATATTACTGGAAAATCATGTGTGAGAAAAGAAGTTTTTTTGTTTTTGTGCAGCTAGCAGTGAGTGTTGTAAAACACCATTGTAAATATGCTAGCAATAACAATGTCCCACTGTGCTATCAGCATAGCACACACCCACTAACTTCCCAAGAAAATACAGCACTGACCAACAAATTAGCACCAAAATCACTGAGCACATCACAGATTTTTTAATACAAACATATTTAATGCTTCTCAGGGTGGAGTTGTCCTTTAATAATAAACCATTCTGACTTCCCAGATTTGGGTAACAGGGTTGTAGGAGGATAAATGAATTAAATCATAATTGTAGCAGCCTGTTTCCTGGACAGGCTCTATTATTATCATCTCACTGATCACTTACAGTCATCAAACTGTTTTGAGGACTACTTCCTGTTGAAATGATGTCATGGGCGGTTCAGGGCCAAATCCTCACATAACCAGCTTTCCCACGCAAATGAGAGGACCCCAGAGACCCCCAGGTCTCAAGGCGAATCCCGGCTGACGTCTTTATTTGGGTCTTGTGGCAAGCACTGACATGAAACCTTACATTATGTTCACAGGTCTATTAATTTGTCCTTTTTAACCTCATGTGCTCAAAACTGTGGCATCAGTGTAGCACCACCTATTGCTTTTCAATGGAACAGCACTTCCAATTTCTATTGTGAGACAAATAAGAAATGAAGAAACGTAAGCCAGTAGGATTGCTAAACCTTGAACACACTGTCAGAGTGACGTGAGCAGAACTTAGTCATCCTCCACGTCCTGTATGGAAGCCTTGACAGTAGAACTCGGTTATGATGCTGTCTGGAAGTCATGTTGTCCCTGCTGATTGTCCCGTGTCATTTCCTCTTGGTGTATCAGGCGCTGGTGCGACTTCCTCCCCAGATCTCCCAGAGTGAGGAAGTGCTGCGTTTCTTCGAGACCAAACCAGATGACATGAACCCTCCTGTAGAGTGAGTGTCATATGCACACACAAACACAAACAAACTTGCATGCTTGTTGTACACTTTTAAAGTGATTTCACCAGGAACCTTGAGTTTTTTTTTTGTTTTTTTGGAAAACAGGAACCTTCTACACCGTACTACTGATTCAGGTTGATTTTAGTTCTTTAGGAATTATTTTATCTCCTGCTGCAGAGTAGGAATGTTTCAGTGGGGGTGGAGCTTGCAATACTGAACATCACCGATTGGTCAAATACAACCAAAATATAACTGTAACTATAACTATACCTATAACTAAAGCTAACCACCAATGACTAAAATGTGTGTGTTTGTGTGTGTGGGTGGGTGAGTGTTTTTTTTTTTTTTTTTTTTGTACTTTTTTTTTGGTATGAAATGTATTTTTTATTCTAAGATAGTCACTGCCACTACGTAGACTGACAGACAAGTGTGCAAGTGTGTGTGTGTGTGTGTGTGTGAGAAGGCATTGTATTCCCCCAGGCTCTTCTGTAATTAGCGGCAAAAGTTGAACTTTCATTTAACACACTGTACCACATGGAGACAGAATTCAGTTTAGCAAAATAGCAAGTTACAGAATAGTGGAATAGGATCCTGTTGCTCTATTTTCTGAGATTTTTTCCGCACTCAGATTCTCTGTATCATAATGTTTTATATATATATATATATATATATATATATATATATATATATATATATATATATATATATATATATATATATATAATTTCTACCTAAGATTCAGCTTGTGGTCTTTGAATTTCATTGTTTGCTTTTCTGTAGGAAGCATTCTCATCATTTTGCAGCCTGGGACCTCTTTGAGTGTGAAAACAATCTTACACACCCCTTTATGATCACTTTACAAATTTATTTTATCAACATAATCCAGCTCTTTGAGTATGAGGCATAATGGGAAAATACGTGCTATTATGTGAAGTTAGATTCCAGTTGACATTATTTGAGCATTAGATTAGGAAATGAACAACATGTTATACGGAACACATTGTGACCAGTCAATTAAGCCTCTGACTGTTATGTAAGAGGAACATAACTATTATGTAAGGGGTGTGCTGTGACAGGAAAAAAAT